>NW_008691932.1:0-14443 GCF_000695815.1 Acanthisitta chloris
CTCCCCCCGCGGCCTCCCCGGGCAGCAACCTCCGCCCCTCGGCCCGGGCGGCCCTGCCGAGCGCACCTGGGCGTGAGTGTGTCTTCGTGAGTGTGTGTGTGCATGAGTGTGTGTTTGTGTGCATGAGGGAGCGTGTGTGTGTTTGTGTGTTTGTCTGCGTGTGTGTGTGCATGGCAGACAACAGATATTGCTCGTGTGAAGTGTCTGCTCCAAACACGGCGAGTGTCGGTGCCGCAGGTCCCTGGGGCTGCCTGGGTGATGTCGGTGGGATGTGATAACTCAAGTAGCTTCTTGCTCGACAAGAAGTAGTTGAAGATAAGACAGTGCTGCATAAATGGTTATCATAAGTTTCAGCGATCGTTAATAAATCTCAGCAGGCTTTTCCGGAGGTTCTAGCTGCTGGACAAAGTTTCAAAACTTCAGTTTTGCTGTTTAAACTTTGGTGTATAACAAGCAACAAGAAAAGCCCCAGAGCTGGTAACTGAAAACTTGTATCTTGGTGATAGTCACCAATAGTCATCAATAGGAACTGTCTTAATGTCCTGCCTAGATTTTTGTTTCTGAAGTGTCGCTGGTTCCTGTAATGCAGCTGTGAGCACATGTTGTTTGGAGAATGTTGTCTTGATTTGTTACTTTCATGTTTTTGCACACAGGAGGTTAAATGTTCGAGTGAATATTGAGCTGCTGTCGGTCTCTGATCCTGTTCATAGAAAGGTTTGTAGATGAGTCATATCTGTGTCATTCATTATGTGTTCTGTGAATTTTGTTCTGTAAAGGGATAAATAGGCAAAGGAAAAACAAACCAGGATTTTAATGTGTCATTTGACATGATCTTATTTTTTATATAATTTTTTGAGTAATTTAGTTGATTTGGTGTGATGTGGGATTTTTCTCCCTCATTTTTAATTTGGCTGTTTATGAGTCTTAATAAAATTGTATATTACAAGTATTTGGACATCCTCAAGGGAACATGAGTTAGAGCTTTAGAAAAGTACCTTAGCACTTTTAGTTTAAGCTACTATATTGGCAGTTAAAAAAAAAGTAACTTTCTTTCTCAGGGGAAATAGCAGTGAGGGTACTTCTGGAGATCTTGTAATCCTCTTTGTTGTGTGTCTGATTTGTCACTTGAACTGTGCATCCACTCAGTGTGATGTTAAGATTGGTTATGAGTTGGTTGTGGTGTTATTGAGTAAAGATGATTTGTAAAGGAATGCAGCATTTTTTGGTAAGATTCTGCTGATGGTGGCAGTGAAAATATTCCTTCTTCACAGTGTGAAGTAGCAGTTCAGTTCAGAACTCACCATGCTGCAGCCTGTGTCAGCAGGAGCTGGAGCTGCACTTGAGTACATCAGTGAGCAATCTGTCTAAAAAGAGAAATGCTTGACCAGTTAATGGGGCATCAGCCCAAGCAGTTCTTATCCTACCCATCAGTCTGCCCCAGCTGCCCTGGGGTGCTGTTAGCTTCAGTTTTAACTGAGCTGAGAGTGTTGTTGTTGTTCCAACAGCATCTGAGACGTGTTTCAGTTCTGTGTGTGCACATGTGCTGTGTTCACACTTCAGTCGTGTTGGAAGAGCTGACAGGTTTCAACTTTACTTTCTTCTGCTAGGGAATATTATATTCTCCACACAGGTGTGAGCCTTGTTGTAGGGAACAGGTGTCTGGGCCTAATGGAGCAGGTGTTTTGCAAGACTTAATGAGAAGACAGTTTTCCCAAACACTGTGTAGACCTCCAGTGAACAAATAAGTGCATGTTTAAAAGCTAAGCAGCATAATGCTGCAGTTCTCCTTAGGAGCTTGCTGGATTTTAGCTGTGCCCATTCTGTGTTTGCTTTGCAGAGCTCTGTAATCAAGTGTATAATCTCTTCAGATGGTTTCATAAACTTCCAGCAGCAATATGCTCTGAAAAACTTCCAGTTATGGGAATGATGTGTTTGTGATCCATTACAGTGAACTACTAGTGCTACACTCTCTGTCATGGTGTGGGGAAAAATAGCAAGTAGTTTTCTTTCTGTAAAGTTACAAAGCCTCGTGGAATTTTGAAACCTTTGCTGGTCAAAGTTGAAGGTTTCTACTTGGTTTATTTTTGTGAGAAATAGTTTTTCTGGTTTTCCCACTGTGATATTTGAAGTTGTGTTAAACACTAATGTTTTTCACACTCTGAATTAGTTGCCACAGTTCTATCCTACATTTGGTTAAATAGTAAAAATATTCAAATGCTGTTTGCAGTATTGGTTTAAAATGTTTCAACACTCCTTGGCAGTTTATAGTATTTTAAATCATATTTAAATGTCCATTTTTCAGGACTTATCTGTTCGGTTGACTGATGATACTGATCCTTTTTTCCTTTATAACCTTGTCATATCTGAGGAAGATTTTCAAAGGTAAGTGAAATTATAATATCTTCTCTGTGAAACATTTCTAAATGCAAAAAAGAATGAGGGGGTATTTTAGCTTAGAATGGTCTGTGTTAGAGCTTAGGGTTTGGCATTTTTCCCTTGTGTTCTGTCAGCATTTTGTCAATATTGTTCTCCCTGAGCTGTCAGGGAAACAGCCAAGTGCAGGGAAGTGATCAGCCAAGGTTATACAGAGGATCCTATTGGTGTTCCCTGCATAGATCCAGTGCCACAGTACCACAGTTTATATTACTGCTTTTATCTGCTGTTTATTGTAACTGCTTCTTACAGACTACTGTGTGTGTGAACTAGTTCAAGAAGTAATTGCAAGAGGAAAGTCTGTTTGGCTGGACATGGATTCACAGCCCTGAGCCTTTGTCTTATGGGTTTCTGTGTACTAACTGTACTGTTTGGGCTCATTACTTGCTCAGAATTTGATCATATTTGGGCACTAGACATGAACAGTTTATTTTCTGCTTTCTTTGGTTTTTTTAATTTATTTTTTCTTCTGTTTTGTTGGGGTTTTTTGGGGGTGATTTGGTTTGGTGTATTTGATTTTTTTAAAAAGAGAGATGTGATCGGTGTGTGGATCAAAATGCAGAAGTAAAATAGTGTTTGCAAAACAGATGTGCAGACGTGTTTTGTTGCACAGAGGTAGAGCTTTGTGCACCCACTGTTGAATGCTCCTGTCTGTGAGCTGTGTGTCTGTGGTGAAGTCTTGGTAATGGCTGAGTCTCCCCTCACTGTCCTGTGCTCCTTCTATGTGCCCTGTCCTGTAACCAGCCTGCTCTGTGCTGTAAGGAAGATTCCTACTGAAAGGAGCACATTTGTTGTGCCACAGTAAATTCTGTTTCTTTCTCAGTGCAGCCCATTTGCAACAACTCTTGAAGTCAAAAATATCCTCTGGGGATTATTATCCAAGATGTGGTCACATTTCTTCTGTTTGTCTGCTAGTAATGACACAGTCAGAACTGGTTCTTTCTACTAGTGTAAACAAAATATTTTAAGGAAATAAATTACACTTTATATATTGTTAATTCTTTTCCAATCTGTTTCTATAGTTTGAAATCCCAACAAGGTCTCTTGGTGGACTTCTCTGCTTTCCCACAAAAGTTTATAGATCTGCTTCAGCAATGCATTCAGGAACAGGACAAAGATGTCCCAAGGTAGGGCATAAGTGTGTGCCATGTTACTTTGTGTGTACATGTGTGTAAAGTACTTGTGAGTCACTCAGGCTGAGAAGAGTCAGTGGAACAGGATGGTTTAACCTGCCCCTGACACACCTGAGTTTGTCAGTGGATGTTATTGGCAAAACCTCTGTCTTGGGAGGACTGAACAGTGGAATTGATATCTAGTCATAGTCTCTCCATCTGAGTTGAAGCTGGCAATCTGCACGAGGTGACACGTGCAAGGATGCAGCACTAGGGTTTTTTGTTGTTTTTTTGGGTTTTTTTTTTAACAGTTTAATGGTAGAGAGCTAATCTGGGTTTGGTCAGCTGACGTGTAAATCATTGTCTCAGAGAAGAAGACAAAGTTATAAGGATTTCTTTCTTTCATTTCAGAGTTCAGATGTTAAGATGTGAGGGGGGACCTGAGACCCACTCTTCCTTGTAGTGGCCTTTTCCTGTGTAACTTTTGTGTGGGTCCCGAGCCCTGTACCTAGCTCCACTCCCTGCAGTCAGGCCATTTCCTGAGTATATGTACTGTGGGAGTTTTACTAGTATGTAGGATACTTAAAAGTCAGCAGTCTGTTCTCCTTTTGAATTGGATTACAAAGGCCTTACTTGGTTTGGGACTCCCAAGTCCAAGATGAGCTTCTGGAAATATTATAAATAAGCAAACTCATTAGTTTTGTACATGTCTTACCATAAGGTGAAAACATTTTAACTGGTATTTGTTTGTAGTATTAACTGCAGCATAGGGATTGAATCATGTAAATAATTCTTTTTCAACCAAAAACTAGGCAGGCTTTTATTGCACATGTGAAGATATACTCTATTGGAAAACAGCTTTTAGGACCTACAAGTAGTTTCCAACAAGAATATGCTAAAGATTTGACTATTTTTGTTTCTCACTAGGTTTTTGCTGCAGTTAGTTTCTTCCTCACCTGTTCTGGATCACACACCTGTCTCTTTAAATGTAGTGGAGACCAACCCTTTCAAACATCTTACCCATCTCTCCCTAAAATTCCTACCAGGAAGTGATGCAGAAATAAAGAAGTTTTTAGCTGACTGTTTGAAATGCCTTAAGGTAAAATGAAGGTTTGTCATATCTACAACTAGGCCTTGATGCTGTGTGTACATAAGCATGTTTTTCAGTCTGAATACTTTAGAGGTTTGTGCCAAAGTGTGTACTCTCATTTTTCTGGTTCAGCCCATGTATGTCACTGCGTGCAGCCCTTGGGATGTGTGCCCAGCACTGTCATTTGACCTGACAGAAACTGAGGTATTTCACACAGGCAGTGCATGTGTTGTGCAGCTGTTGGATGCTTCAGTGTCTCCTGCTCCACAGATTGTGCTGATTGCCAGAGCAGCTGCAGGAGGAACTTAGTGTAACCTTTCAGTCTTTGTTCTGCAGTTGGGGCTTCATGGAGTTGTAAAGCTTTATGGACTTCTAAGGGCTGGCAGCTACCAATAGCAAATTAAAATTCCAATGTTGATGCAGTTGGTAGCATGCTAAGGTTTGATTTAATGAGAGATTAAAGGTCTCATAGTTCATCTGTTGTCTGTTTCAGTTTCATAGTCTGGGATTTGTGTCTCTCCTACTGTGCTGTCATGTTTCTAGCCACCTAATAAACCTTTCTAGTAACATAAATTTATAGTATCTCAGCTGATTTGTTCTTCATGTAGCTCCTTTGTAAACAAGTCTTCATGATAAGATACTATTTCCTTATAGAACCTTGACAAGGATTTAACTTGGGCTTTTTACTTTGTGAGCTAGTGGCTTTTCTTTTAAATTTATTAGTTATTTGATATGAAACTTAATAAGGTGTCTCCTTCCAAAAGCAGTGAGCATGTGGTTGCTTAGGCAGGCTGTGCTGATTAAATGGAAGCAAAATGCTACTTGTAGTTTGGGAGCTTAAGATTTGACTTGATGTCAATTTGTACACAGGAAGACAAAAGGATGTTGGAAGAAAAGCTTAGAAGAACTGAGGAGGATCTTACTAGGCAACTGAGCTACACTCAGCAGGTAATGTTAAAAATTAACTTTCTTCTTGTAAGTTGCACTTGTTTTAATCTGTGGAAAATGTGCCTTTTCATGGGCTGGTTGGTTAGCCACTTCCTAGCCAAGATGATTGACTTCAGAGTGAGTGAAAAGAATTAAAGAAGTCTCCTGCAGCTGTTGCAAAGACTGAGCAGAGCCTGCAACTGAGCTATGAAGTTTAGTTCTTGCAGTACTAAACCAGAATAGGACTTTCTTTTGTACAGAGGTCTCTGTATGCATATACGAGTTTTATACTAAATATCTGGTAGTGTGAAGATATATTTTACCTATTCCATGGATGGTTGGAAGTCCTTTTAATTGGGAAAAATTGTGAAACCATAATAAATAAGTCAGAAGTCTTAGACTTCGAGTCACTGGACTTCTTCTTGATTTTTGCAGTCAACACCGTAATTATTTCACCTCTGTTTCAAGAGGATAATTTGGGTCAAATTTTGCAGTTATCAAGGTGACTTTTTTGACTATCATGAAACAGAACCATTCCATTAAAACTCCTGCTACGGAGCTTTTTTGGAGTGAACTATTTTTTTGCCTCCTGTCTGCAGTTTCAGTATGAGTTACTGGAATGTTTTTGCTGAGTTGGAATGCAGAATTACAAATCAAAAAGAGGAAAAGATGCTGCTGAAGAACTCCCCCTTCCCCCACCCCCTGGAGCACTCTGTGTTATAAGGGTAGGGAACATTGGAGACTGGTTTTCACTCTTAAACAGTGGTTGGAAGAGAATACCATGGGAAATCAAGATTATTTGATCCACAGGGTCAGAAAGCTCTTCAGCTTCTCAGTGCTTTACTTTTCCTGTTTAGAGAATGAACAAATCTTCCGGCATCTGGTGCTGAAATTTAGACTTTTCTTAATAATTCCATGTGCTTTTAGTAAGCAACAGTAAAGAATAATCCAGTATTGACTGAAATGAAGTTTTTAAAACCCTGTACTTTGTATCAAACTTACACAGAGTTTGTCAGAGAAGAGCCGAGAACTGGATAAACTGAAAACTGAATGGACCTCGTACACTACAGCCCTGACCAACAAACACTCCCAGGAGCTGACAAGTGAAAAGGAAAGAGCTCTCCAGGTATGGCAGCAGCAAAGAATTAATAATATTCTTGTATGTGAATAGTCAGATTCATTGAATAACTATTTAATTTCTTTGCTTCTCACAGGCACAGACTCAGTACCAACAACAGCATGAACAGCAGAAAAAGGAATTAGAAAATTTGCATCAGAAAAGTATTCAGCAGTTGCAGAACAGACTCTCAGAACTCGAGGCCATCAATAAAGACCTAACAGAGAGGAGATACAAAGGAGACTCCACAGTCAGGGAGCTGAAAGCGAAGCTTTCTGGAATGGAAGATGTATGGCTTCTTAATTTCCACACTCAAGCTTGTTATTTTTGGAGCATTAGCACTGCCTGCCTAGGCCTGTAGTGGAAAATATAGCATGTTAGATTTGTTCATCTCCTCTTTTTCCCATATTGTGTTTCCTATGTAGATATAGCTGCTTAAATTACTGCTACAGGTTTTCTTAAAAAAAATAATTAAATTCCTTCCCAACACTGTAGGAATGTCAGAGAGCAAAGCAGGAGGTGCTGTCACTGCGTCGGGAGAACACCACTCTGGATGCTGAGTGTCATGAAAAAGAGAAACTCGTTAATCAGCTGCAGACAAGAGTTGCTGTCCTGGAACAAGGGATCAAAGACAAAGACCAGCTGGTTACTAGAACAAAAGAAGTATTAGATGCGACACAAGAGCAAAAGGTTTCTTCAAGTTTCAAAATAACTTTTATCTAAACTCTGTAGAACCTTCTCAATTTCTGCTCCCACAGAGTAGCAGCTGAGCAGTTTTTGTGAATTCAGCAAGTGAGCTTTCAGGTGTAGTCAAGATGCTAAATTATGGCTTCAAAAGTTTGCTGGATTCAGTTTTAATGTTGTCATACTGGAGTAATGTTAGTGGTATTTTTTATAAGAAAAAAGAGGATTAATTGAGGTCCTATGAAATTTGACTGAAAAGCAGAGAATGATTTCTTGTAAGGATAGTTCTCAAAGAATTATGAACTTGAAATCCTAAGTGATGTCTATCGCATCTTTATTGTGTTTTGTAATATTCTTTTAAAGGTGATACTGGAAGAGAGTACAGAGGAAAAACAAAGGCATGTGGAAAAACTAGAGACAACAATTAAGTCGCTGTCAGCTGAACTTCTTAAGGTTTGTTTGAACATGACACTTTACCTGTGAAACATCTTCCTTCTTTTCAAGTGTTCATTTTGAGAATGTCTGTTGGTTTCTTTTAACAGGCCAATGAAATTATCAAGAAGTTACAGGGAGATCTGAAAACTCTAATGACTAAACTAAAACTGAAAAATACAGTAACGATTCAACAGGAAAAACTACTGGCAGAAAAGGAAGAGAGACTTCAGAAAGATCAGAGGGAATTGCAGGAGATGGGACAGTCCCTTCGAGCAAAAGAGCAGGAGGTAATGTGACAGTTTAACCCTCTGACTATGCTGCTGTGTTGGGATTTGTGGGATTTAAATTAGAGCAGTAAGTTATTTCCATGGAATACAATGTACTCATTTACTTAGTTGACATATTTATTTAAACATGTAATCAACTTTCACATGCTGCTGTGTTGGGATTTGTGGGATGTAAATTAGAGCAGTAAGTATTTCCATGGAATGCAATGTACTCATTTACTTAGTTGACACATTTATTTAAACATGTAATCAACTTTCAGGTGTTTCTAATGTTACACTGATGTGTAAGAGCCATCCAGTCACATGGAAGGCAACTGAAAGTGTATTAAGAGTTCAGACTGATACTGTGGATGAATGAGCATCCTCTGGAAGGTTCATTGATGTGTAAATTGGTGAAGCCAACAAGAACAGGGTGAACTTTGTCTTCCATTAAGCATATTCCTCTGTTTAGCATCCTTGCATTATTTAATCATAGACAAATTCAGGTCAGAAAGGATTCTGGCTGAAAGTAGGGCTTGTTTCAAAAGAATTTCCATATTGCTTTCGTAAAAAGCGATTCAAACTTCTTTAATTTTAGAACAACTTCATATATTTTGTTGTTGTTTGTGGTTAGTAGTAGCTGCTTGATGGTGTTATGGGAACATTACAGGTTTGCAAACTACAAGAGCAGCTAGAAAGTACAATGCAGAAACTAGAAGAAAGCAAGCAGTTACTGAAAACCAATGAAAATGGTAGGTTTGTACACTTTCCTTTCTCCCTCTGTAAACATGATGTAGTGATCTCTCTGCTGCTGAAAATGAATGGAACCAGCTGTGTTGGAGTTCTGTGCAGAGCTGTGGTTATTGTTGTGTGTGGAGAACAAGCCTAGAGCTGCAAGGCTGTTTGTCACGTGTGGAGAACAAGCCTAGAGCTGCAAGTGGGGAAACCTTCTCTTGCCTCTGCTGCTTAGGGTGTGGGGTGCTGTGCACGTGGGGGATAGCTTGGAGCAAGTGCCTGGAGGGGCTGGGGAGCCTTCACGTGTGGAGAACAAGCCTAGAGCTGCAAGTGGGGAAACCTTCTCTTGCCTCTGCTGCTTAGGGTGTGGGGTGCTGTGCACGTGGGGGATAGCTTGGAGCAAGTGCCTGGAGGGGCTGGGGAGCCTTCCCTTGCCTCTGCTGCTTGGGGGTGTGGGGTGCTGTGCATGTGGGGATAGCTTGGAGCAAGGGACAGAAGTGCCTGGAGGGGCTGGGGAGCCTTCAACAAATGGCTTTTCATGGGACTAGAACTCCTAGTGATGCTTGAGCTTAGGGAGGAAAAATAGCCTGTAAGCTGTCATTTAAGGAAGGGCTACTTGCTGTTTGAAACAGCTTGTAAGAGGTAGGAAATGAGCTTTGTCTGTCTCTCTGCAGTAATCACATGGCTGAACAGGCAGCTGAGTGAAGTTCAGATGGCAAAGAAGCTGGACACGTCTGCCAGTGCACATGGTGCTGGTAGGGCTGGAGTTTCACCTCATGGCATGGTAAGATAGAGCTACACATAACAGGGTTAGGAGGTTCCTGAATGAGTTCCTGAAATGTATGGCCCTAAAAGAGGAACAGTAAGTGCTTTCATCATCTTTGGGCCTTATGGTTTTGGGTGTAGTTTGGGGGATTGGTTTTGTTTTCTTTTTTCTTTTTTAATAACAATACCCAGTTGGGAAAACATACATAAAATACACAAACCAATGCAGAATTAGCTTGGAGAAGTGCAAGGCGAAGGGGAAAAAAAGGCATTTGTGTGTTGTGAGGTTAATTTACTAATTATCTTTTTATAAATTGAAGAGCAAAATGTACTATTTGAATAATGAGGTTAATTTACTAATTATCTTTGTATAAGTTGAAGAGCAAAATGTACTATTTGAATACTCTTGATATTCAGAAACGTGAAAATGAGGGGTAAGAAACATTGCCTATAATCACTGTTAAACACCATAACATGCTGGTTCTGACTCTGTTGTTACCTAGTGATTAATGAGCTGCTTGTTCAGTAGCAGAAGGACAGAGGTCTCTTGGTTTATAGCTGGATACATTTAATATATTCATCTGTTACAGGGTGTGTAGCTTGTAATTGCTAGCTAAGAGTTTTTGGGTTTTTTTTTTTTAAATTAAAAGTTTTCTTTAAGCATGTGCATCTTGGAAAAGTGATGTTTTCTTCCCATCAGGAAGACTCACATGAATGTTAGCTTTGTGTAATGGTGGTTAATTGTTAATTTTGAATCTCTGCAGTTACTTCAAGCATTGTGTTTCTCCTTCAATGGATGTTTCTCTTGCAGGCTGACCGACCCTCCTTTCCCAGCTCAGCAGTCAGTCACCCCATTTCTCCTCTGTATGCCTTCCAGAACTTCCTGGACCCCACACACAACAAAACCACCACTCCACAATGCCCAGTACCAAAGGCAGGCACTCTGACCTTTTTGTTTGGTTAAGAATGTGGTAGCATAAAATATCAAAGCATAATGTTCAACTGTTTCTCAAACTGTGTAAATATTTACTGTATATCCTAGTACTCTTGGGCTTCCTGGCCTGAACTGATCAGTACTAGTAGTAGCTAATGCTTGGCTGTAGGTTGCTGATTCTCACAGGCTTTGCTGCACAGCAGTGCTCTGTGAGGTACAGAAACATGGATCCCTGGGAAGTTTGCCCTCTGAATGCTCTCCCTGGTGGGGACTGTCAGCTCTGGAGTGGCTCTTTAACCTGTGGCTCTCTGTTTGTGCAGGTTCAGTTTAACCCACAGCTTTCCAAACTGAATCGTTGTTCAGATGCTCAGACAGTGACTGCAACCAGCCACCCAGCAAACAAGGAGAAGTAAGTGTCATCTCTTGCATTTTTAGTATTTTAATTATTATATTTATGAAGCTATTTGTCATCTTTGTGTGTCTGGAACTGAGCAAAATGTTTCCAGTACCAAGCTAGTTCTGTGACCTGCCTTTGTCCATCGAGGTGTTAGTGAATTTTAAGTTGTGGCCACAGGCCTGGCTTGTCACTAACAAAGGCAGAGCCATACTTGCAGCAGTGGGTCCCTTTTGGTTCAGTGTCCCTCCTGGTGACAGATATAAGCTATCAATCAGGTGATGGGTTGGTCAATAAAAATAGTTCTAGGCTGTTCTTAACCTACTCAGTGATGGTTTAACTTTAAATGGTAAAGTTCGTAGGAATACTGTAGTTGCTCTTCAGGTGAGGATTTTTCTGAATGAGGCTGTGGTAATGCACTGTTAGTAATACCTTTGCTTTACATTTTAATTAATGTTTTTATTTCTAGTGCTGATAATTTGGGGCTGGAATCCAAGTACTTTAAGAAACAAGATGACAGCATTCCTTTACGAGGGCTTAGTCAAAATACACTTAACTCAGGTATGTAAGAAACAGTAGATCAAGACCTTATTTGAAGGGTGATAAGAGATGGTTCTCTGAAGTGTCATTTCTGCTGTTGTACAGAGTACCTGAGGCCATACCTGCCCCCCAAGGCACAGCCAGCACCAAAAGCTGCAGCAACACCAGCCTCGGCTTATTTTCCTGGATAGCAGGCACAGGGATTTTAAATAAAGTAAGAGTTCTCTTCTAACCATTTGGGGGCTTTGGGATGTGCTGTAATAGTTTGTTTGTTAGTATCAGTGTGAACTGACATAATTCTATAAACCTGTTTCTTGGAGAAAGGTGCCTGTACTGACTTGGATGATGTTTCAGGATACCTGAGCCTAAGGAGAAGATGAAGCTTTAAGCAGCCTC
Organism: Acanthisitta chloris; assembly: GCF_000695815.1. NCBI lineage: Eukaryota > Metazoa > Chordata > Aves > Passeriformes > Acanthisittidae > Acanthisitta > Acanthisitta chloris. The sequence goes on from NW_008691932.1 coordinate 11,829, forward strand.
AGTGGGAACAAGTTATGTTAAGTCACTGGGGTTGTGCAGAATTTTCTCCTGTTATTGTGGACCCTGTAATCCTCCTAAAAAGCCACCAAAGTGCTCTGACTTTTTTATAACAGGTGAAATGTACATTCCTAAGAACATTTATCTGTTAATTTCTATTTCTTGACCCCTCCCAGAGAAAGGATGAGGCAGATGGAAAGTGCTGAACTAGGCTGTGCAGTCAGTGGTCAAGCTCTGAAGTTAGCAGGACTACCTCACTAACCCTCCCTTAGAGCTGGAGTTTTAAAACCTTGCTTAATTTTGGAACCAGCTTATTTGAATTGCAAATAGACTTACAAATAATTTAATATTAAATATGCTAAATGATTTCACAGAAGGTATAAAATTCTAATTGAATATTCTCATTCTTGGTTCCCATAACTCTTCTGTTAATCTGTCAATTCCACAGGCCACCGTGCATCAAACATTAAGGTGAAGTATCTGAATAGTGAACTATTGACAAGTGTCACAACATCTAAAAGTGACTTTATTTTTACAGATCATATTTTACAACTGTAGGACTGTACAGAAATTTAAGATACTCTAAGGTCTATTCAGTTTGCTCTGCTGTTTGAGCTCCAATTTTAGAATCAGTGGCACTTGGTGTCCCCCTAAAGAACCAGCACACATGTACTTGTAACAGACAAAGTACACTTTAATGACTATTTACATACTTCTGTTAAAGAGATTTCATACCTTTTACCTTAGTTATTTAAGTGTAGCCAGAGGATTGTACATTTGAGTGGTTTGTTTTGCTGTGCAAAATGTGTACATCTGTTTATAAATCAGCACCATGTTCATGTATATTCACTGGTTTTGGCATGTGTAAGTTTCAATGGAAATATTAAATTGTTTTTAGCAAAGACCCTGATTAGTAATGTTTTAAGAGTACTAAACTAACATCTCCACTGTACTGCAGTTCCCAGGTGAGGCAAGGGCCAGAACAGCAGAGTTTTGTTTACCTGTTTCTGCAGTTTTCTTCCTCCATTACTCCTTTCCCCACAGCCGCAGTGCTGCAGGACCCGATGCTGCGTGTACAGTCCCCCCTGCAGCCAGCCCTGTGCTTACACACCCGTTCCTAAGTTTCAGCAGGTGTAAGTGCCTGAATTTGCTGTTTCTCTGATCCAGCCAGCCCTGTGCTTACACACCTGTTCCCAAGTTTCAGCAGGTGGAAGTGCCTGAATTTGCTGTTTCTCTGATAGTGCAGATGAGCTGCTATCACAGGAAGCTGCTGAGTACAAGGTGGGAGTGGCTTTCCTGGTCTCCTAGGCCTCTTCAAAACAAACAAAAGCATTGTGGGCCCAGGCACAGGAACGGCTCTCTGCTGTTACTGGCCTGTTTCCTGGAGCTGTGGCAATCCTGTTCCATTGAAGCCCCAGGAAATGAGGAGACAGCTGCACCCAGGCTGTGCTGCTGGACAGAAGGGACAGTTCCACCGTGCTCAAGGCCACCTTATCTAACAGCTAGAACACTGTGCTGGACCACGTGCCTTTTCCCATCTGCTGAAGTATAACATGCACTAACAGAACCTGAATTAAGGTTTTAAGAGTCATAAACAGTTATTTAAAAATTCATTAAAATATTCAACTTTATTAACAGTATATTTACATTTTTTTCCTGCTCTTGGTCAACTGTGGTGAATGTTCAAAGGTAAAAAAGCATTAAGCAATAACCACAAGATGAAAACATTTGAAACCTATACAGTACTTTATACACAAATTTATACAAAGGAACACTTAAATAATACAACTGGACACAAAAATATACACTTTTAGAGAAATTCACATCAGTAATTGTATAAAGCTCTCTTCTGTACTAAGGGTCCTGAAATTTAGGACTAAAACTTTAGCTCTGTAATGCAAAAGGGTTATTGTGACAGTCCTCAAAGGCCACTATCGAGCACACGGACAGATTCAAGGCTGTTAGCTTAGAGTTCAGTCTGTGTATTCAAGTTTTGAGGTCCTTTATGATTACGCAAACACCAGAAATATAGTGGTATCATAAACGGTGTGTAGGAAAGAGGAGTTTTAGAGCCAATATGAAAACCTGTAGGCTCCAAACACCCACTTGGTATTTAAACAAGAGTTTGATACTACCGTTTATTCAAAAATAGAAAGAGTAAATGCACTTACATAAGAATAGCTCTGACTGCTCAGCAAGCGTGCTCAGGTGAGTCCAGATTAGTACAAACTTAAAAAATCTGCCATGTGATTTTTAAAAGAAAGGATACCAATTCACCTTCTCCTACTCGAGTACATTTACATTAAGGCTTTGAATCATCTGACCCAAGATTTTACAACATTAAAACGAATGGGTCCACATGGATGCTAATATGTCTCATTGAGACGTAGCATGACTAGAATTAAAGCTCACCACCGTCAGGAAACAGAAGGACACATGCTCATGCCTTGACTCTACTTTTTGTCTCTGAACTAGAATGTAAAGTTTAGCAGTAACAGTATTTCATGGCAAGAGACAAGTATGTAACTGTTTATAAAAGCAAATTTTTAGTTCAATGGCAACGTCTTTGGAAATTTGTTTATAAAAGCAAGTTTTTAGTTCAATGGCAACGTCTTTGG
>NW_008691933.1:0-2282 GCF_000695815.1 Acanthisitta chloris
GAGGATGGATCAGGCTCTGCTCAGTGGAGGAGACCAATGAAACAAGAGGGAACAGCAAAAACCGATGCCCAGAAGTTCCACCTGACCTGAGGAAGAACTTTCCTGTGCAGTCACTGAGCACTGAAATGATTCCCCAAGAGGTCATGGATTCTCCTCACTGGAGATAATCCAGACCCATCTGGACACAGCCCTGAGCCATGTGCTCTGGGCTGGCCCTGCCTGAGCAGGGAGCTGGGACCAGTGACCCACTGTAATTCCTTCCAACCTGACCCATTCTGTGACTGTGATTCATTGATTCATAAAAAGGAAAAAGGCAAATTTCTAAGGAGTCTATATTTTGGGTCTCAGGTGTATACATCTTCCAGATATGTAAAAAATCATCTGATAACTTTTTATATTAAGCAGGTATATTCCAGTTATTAATCCAGTTTGAATCCATTACCTCTTGTTCTGTCACTGCAGTTCCTAACACAAAGTCCCACTGCAGCTTCCCTGGAGCCCCTTCAGATCCTGGCAGGTTGCTCTGAGGTCTCCACGCAGTCTTCTCTTCCCCAGGCTGAACTGCCCCAGTTCCCTCAGTCTGACTTCATAGAGGACTCTTAGCAATTTTGTGGCCTACTCTGGACTTGCTCCAGTAGTTCCATGGCCGCCTTCTGTTGAAGACACCAGAACTATGTGCCATATTCCAGGTGGGTCTCACAAGAGCGGAGTAGAGGGGAAGGTTTTTTAACCTCTTTTGACCTGCTGCCCACACACCTTTGGATGCAGCCCAGGATTCGATTGGCTTTCTGGGCTGAGCTCGCACTGTCACTCCCAAGTCTCTCTCCTCACTGCTGGTTTCAATTCCTTCCCCACCCAACCTGTACCTGTGCCTGGGATTGCCATGGCCCAAATGTAAGACCTCGCACTTCCATTTTGTTAGACTTCATGAGGTTTGCATTGTTCCACCTCTCAAGCCTGTCCAGGTCCCTCAGGGTGTCCCATCCCTTCCCTCCAGCTGTGACTGCCCCACACACTTGGTGTGGTCAGGGGACTTGCTGAGGGTGCACTCAGCCCCACTGTCTATGTTGCAGGCAAAGATGTTGAACATACAGCAGTTCCTCATTTTGTTGGGTCGTTGATGGATGCTTCCTAGTTTAGATTTTCCCCTTTAAATGGCATTTGCAGGTTATTCGTGACATGCTAACTGCATGGTTGCTCCACAGAACTATCTGACAACAGGATCTTCAAACAGTGACAAACTGCAGTTGCTTTGAAGTTACTGCTTTAGGCAGGAGTTTGCCTCCGGATTAGTTCTTTGTTGTTCGAAATCTTGGCTTTGAAGAGGTTGATACCTCATCTCTTTTAGTAAGATACGGAGAAAAGACTGTTGTATCTAGTTAGCTAGTTATAATTATTTAAAATCTGAATGCTTTCTTTGCTTTCTTTTCCTCTTGCAAGAGAGAGATCAGAATACTTGAACGCTTGACCGTGTTAGAACTGCTGTGATAAGGAAAGGGAGAGTGTAAGTTTCAGCACGCACACACTTGATAAAGCTTTCCCACAAGTCATCTTTAAACTCTTGGCTTGAACAACAGTTGAAAAAAAGAAAAAGTTATTGCTTTTTCAAAGAGCAATAAGTAAGTTCCAAAAGTTCCAATAAATAAGATCCAAAAATTCCAATGAATAAGTTCCAGTCAGAAAAGCTGGTGGCAGAAATAGCCTTTTCTTACACTCAGTCTTTGCTCTGAGTCTTAGGCTGAGTAGAGGAGTGGAAGGTGTCCCCAGCATCAGAAGGACATGGAACTGTTGGAGCAAGGCCAGAGAAGGCCATAAAGCTGATCAGAGCACTGGAGCACCTTCCCTACGTGGGCTGTTCAGCCTGGAGAAGAGAAGGTTGTATGGAGACACAGCACCTGCCAGGATCTGAAGGGGCTCCAGGAAAGCTGCAGAGGGATTCTTGATTAGGAGCTGCAGTGACAGAACAAGGAGCAATAGGGAGAAATTGAAAGAGGGAAATTTAGATTTAGAACACCGTGGCAGTGTCCAAAGCCAGGTTGGCTGAAGCCCTGAGCAACCTGGTCTGGTGAGAGGTGTCCCTGCCCAAGGCAGAGGATCAGGGCTGAATGTTCTCTGAGGTCCATTCCAAACCCTTAACATACTATAAAACTATGAAATGCTTAGCTGCCAAATGATTTAGGTGGTGAAGTAGCCTAAAAAGGCAGTTAGACAATTGTAGGGTTTGATACAAGCTGATGGAGTAGGCAAGGGCTGTCACAGGTGGTTGAGGAGACAGCAGCAGG
>NW_008691933.1:2337-6239 GCF_000695815.1 Acanthisitta chloris
GAGAAGTATTTCCATGTTGGGTCTTCATCCTTTTACCTAAACAACATCAGGGATGTTGCTGATGCCCCAACTGAAACACTTGATGTTCTTTGAAGTGTTTTATGCCCTTTCACGTACTTGCTGTGGATTAATGATGTTATATTGGCTTCCATCCACATCTGCACTCTGAATGACCCTAAATTCAAAGCAGGGATTTAGAAAGACCAAATTGAAGAGCAGTAATAGCCATGTTGGGAAATGAGTAAGGCATGAGTAAGAGATGGGATCACCCTAAAGCTCTGATGTCCCAAAGAGACTGATAAGCAACTGGGCAGACATAGCTAGTGGAGGAGGAAACACAAAGTGTGTCCAGGGATGACTCAAACATTTCATGTCCTTGGAACAAAGTTCCTGTTCTGTGAATGCCCTTTCTACTTCTTTAACCACAGCAGTGGAAACACATTGTCACCAAGAGGTGAAGTTGCAACGTGGTGGAGGAAATAATGGCTCTGTTAGTGCTCTGAGGGTTTATTCTTCCAATTTGTTCACAGTGACCCTAGTTCTGTCCCACTGGCATCAGTGGGAGAGCACACTGGATAATGCCTAGAAAGGCGCACCATCATCTAGTGATTCCTTCCCTCTTCTTTTTATGCCTTAGTGACTCTGTAGAGAAAAGGTAATGGAAAGGAAAAACAAAAAATGGAAAGGAAAGGAAAGGAAAGAGGAAAGGAAAGGAAAGGAAAGGAAAGGAAAGGAAAGGAAAGGAAAGGAAAGGAAAGGAAAGGAAAGGAAAGGAAAGGAAAGGAAAGGAAAGGAAAGGAAAGGAAAGGAAAGGAAAGGAAAGGAAAGGAAAGGAAAGGAAAGGAAAGGAAAGGAAAGGAAAGGAAAGGAAAGGAAAGGAAAGGAAAGGAAAGGAAAGGAAAGGAAAGGAAAGGAAAGGAAAGGAAAGGAAAGGAAAGGAAAGGAAAGGAAAGGAAAGGAAAGGAAAGGAAAGGAAAGGAAAGGAAAGGAAAGGAAAGGAAAGGAAAGGAAAAAGGAAAGGGAAAGGAAAGGAAAATAGGAAAGGGAAATAGGAAAGGGAAATAGGGAAGGGGAAAGGGAAAGGGGAAAGGGAAAAGGAAAGAAAAGAAAAAATAAGAAAAGAAAAAAAAAAGAAAAGAAAAAAAGAAAAGGGAAAACCAACATCTTCCCTATGGTTTAAAATGCTAACCTTGGTAAAACCCACCAGGAGCCAGGAAAGTGTGGTCTAAACCTGCTTCTCCTACTTGTGCAGCAGCTTTACAGTTTCTAGTCAAAACATTCCCAGCTAAGGAAGCTTTTCCTTTTTTTCCTCTCCCTTTTTTCTTGTTTTCTTTGAGCATTGTCACTCACTCCAGACACAGTTGGTGTGTGCTTTCAACACCCATTATAAGGCTCATTTAAGTTCCACATGTGTTTGATGGCACTTGGCTAGCTAGAAAATCAGTTTTCCTTTAGCTCATTTGCTGCAATGTGATCAGACAGGTGTGTAAGATGCATCCACTCACTGAAAATCAGGTTTTGAACATGTAGCCTGAGTTTGCTTGACCACAGTTGTTCTGTTTTAGAAATTGTACGGTTTTCATGATGCCTTGAGGCCATAAAGGCAAAATATGTGGAGAAATAGTCATTCTGCAAGACCTGCTAACAGCTGGGGAAAAAGAACCCACACTATTTTAGACAGGGAGGATCTTCCTCAGGTCCAGCATGACCAATGTCATACAAAGAACTAAGCTATCCTCAGTGTTTAATGTCTTGACTCCATTTTAAACCTGAAGGGCTGAAGTGCCCAAAGGCACATCTATATTTGTCAGTCAGTCACTACCTGACCGGATATAATCTCCAGATATTTTGCTTGAATTCCATGGCCGGCCTTGGGTTCATAGGTGCTCAATGCATGACCTGTCACTTCATGGTGAACCTTCCTCTTTGTATGTTGGACAGATGGACCCCAAACTCCTCTGATGAAACATCAGCCAGGCTGAGCCTTCCCTCAAACTTCAGAGACTTCAGAAATAAAACAGCCTTTGGCACGGTTTCTTCCCTACTGCACAAGAACCAGTAGCTGTAGGAATATTGTCCAGCACTTCCTTAACCTAAACAAAAACTACCTTCCAAAAAGTATGTCACTATTTTATGTAATTCGCTCTGGAGTGGGAGGGAAATGCCAACATTTCCTCAAGGACCTGGGTATAAACATTTCCAGTGGCACAACTAGTCCTGCCAACTCCTGGTATGTCAGTGGAGAGGAAGGATAATTGCTTAATTAAGGAGTGAGAGAACTGCTTACTCCTCTGTCAGATTCAGAGTTTTCTACGAGAGCATCTCATCACGTCACATCATTTCCATTCCTTGAAAGGGCTCTTTGGAAGCTCTGCCACGGGAAAAGAGGTTTTCCCTCCAGCCCAGCTCTGAGTGAGTGGGAAGCACTCAGTGTCTATCCCCAGCTGTGAGCACATGCAGCTGCCACAACATTCCAGTAAAGTGCTGTGTTTGTGTAGATCAGTTCAGCTGTAGACCAGTTTGTGAACTGTTGTAGTCTGTGTAGGCCCTGATTAAACTGTCTGGTCTCTCTTTCTCAACAGTGTAAGCACATATAATCTAAACTTGCTTCTCCCTGACGTCCTCTGCATCACCTATTTACATCATACATAAATATATAGAGGAGTTTATCCCATCGCTCATCCCCCATGGCAGCATTTACCTTTGGCAAACTCAGTGATTAAAATACTTGTGTTTTCCCCAAAATGAAGTTTTAAAAGGGTAAAATTTATATAGAGTTTCATTTAACCTGCCAAAAAAACCGAACAAAAACACCGTGTTTTAAAGCACAAAATACTTGTTTTAAAGCTAAGTCAAGTCAGGTCAAAATATAAAATACCCTTTTTAAATCTAAAACCTTCACAGCTGGGTCTTTCCCACATGAGAAAACTGAAATAACCTCTCAGGGCTGCATTAGGGCTAACAAAAAGTCCAACCAAATGATGGATGTATTTGGACATAAATGTCACACCCAGTGGAATTTAAAAGGAAATAAATAGCAATTTAACAGCATTGGCAGAGCTGCAGCTTTGACTTTGTAGCACCACCAGCATATTTTACATGTGTATCATGAATAAGTCAGACCAGACACACATTCTCACAGACCAGTTTTGATTTCCTATGAAACTACATCCTTATTTTCTTTGCCCCACCCTTTTCAACTTGTGAAGGAAGCCAAGGGAATGCACTGATCCTCATCTCCTTGGAACAAATGTTACCTCCAAACCCTGATGATTGATTCTCACAGACTGGTACAACGCCAGGAGACAGGAAGGGAAAAATAAACCCCTTCCTAACCACTAACCATTCTTGACATTTCAATTGTTTGCTGTTTACTATGGGGCATAAAATCCTGATACCAAAGATGACACTTTAAAGTTATTATCATCATCACTAGTGATGTGCCTGGGGCTTAAGGGCTTCTGTTCCAGAGGGGTTTCTGAGCATGGAATAGGCAGTGTGTTCTTCCCCACACCACTGCCCTGCACAGAACACGCCTCTGCCAGCCAAGGAGCATGTTGTGACATCTATCTGGTAGTTTAATGATGCCACTCCTTAGGAGACCAGAGGCATGGAAAAGCTTTTCGTCTCCAACTGTGTGGTGACTGCTGGAAGTAATAATAAGAGTTTCCACCTTTTCTCCTCACAAGGAAGAGCAAACTCTTTGAAATCAGCTGCTCCAGGTCATGGCCTGATTGGTTGGTTTCATCACCATCTTCATGTTCATAGAATCATAGAATCACAGACTCTGTTGGGTTGGAAGGACCTCAAAGCTCATCCACTCCCACCCCCTGCCATGGGCAAGGGTACCTTCCTCTAGCCGAGGTTGCTCCAAACCTTGTCCAACCTGGCCTGGAACACTC
>NW_008691933.1:6380-8127 GCF_000695815.1 Acanthisitta chloris
GGACCCATACAAATATCCTCTCTCCATCTTTCTTGTGAGCTTCCTTCAGCTTCTGGAAGTAGTACATTTATTATCATAGAATCATAGTATATGAAGGGGGTGGAATGGAGCTTGGAGATCTACTTCCAACCCCCTGCCCTGGGCAGAGACACCTCCCACTAGAGCAGGATGCTTAAGACCTCATCCAGCCTGGCCTTGAACACCGACGGGTTCAGTTTTCCACTCCTGTTTCTATGCAGTCCCTTCCTGCACAACACACTGCAGTCACAAGGCACTTCATGCATTTCCCTTTTGTTACATTTGTGGTGATGATCCTGCTGGCTTGCAAACCTGCTGGAATGATTCAGTGTGTGCTCACAAGGATCATAACAGTATAGTCTATTCCCTAAACTCCCTCAGACCACTCATCTCACATTTGGAAAACATGTTGTGAAGGAAAAAACAGGACAACAAACCATGAAAGTGCTCCCCATGACAAGTTTGTTGTGTTTATTTAGTATGCCTTGGTGAGGGGCTGTGAGCTGTGCATACACAAAGAGACCTCATTGTTCCTTGTCATAATAAAGCACAATATGATACAGAGAGAAGTGCTCCAGTGCCATGACCTGAGTGCAGGAATGGGAGCTCAGTCCTCTGCACTTCCATTGTGGAATAATGCACTGTTCTTGGGGAGTCATTCATCAACTCCTTGCTGAGCCAGCAGACTGTTTCTTAACAAGCCGAAAACCACCACCTGCCCTTTATCAGTCTCAGAGTTCAGGCTCCAGATGGAGAAGCAGGAAAACAAAAGAGCCTCTGAAGACCCATTGTAAGTGATATGTGGCCATACAGTGCGTGTGTCTACTGTGGTCTGTGTCCTGCTAGCATTGACCTAGTTTGCACATGCTCCAGGCCTCCCTAACTTCAGCATTTTCCCCCACAGCTCTTCCTCAAGCATCTTGGAGTGGTTTTGAAATGAATTTGTCAGTCACTAACAGCACAGACTCAGCCTGAGGAAGAACAAGATACCCAGTGAATAACACAAGTACGAGGTGTGAGAGCAAACAGGGTTAAAACAGTGTCATGGACTAGATTTTTATGCTGCTTGAGTCATGGCCAAAGGGTGGGAGCAGTCCCCAGAGAAGAGGAGAGCACCCAAACCTAAGGAACATGAAGAACCAATATCTCCCTGAGAGGTCACTGCCTCATTTTCCAAACAACAGAGGAGCCAATATGAGGCAATGCTGATGATATTGAGGGTGTTATGCCCCAGACCACAAGCCTTCCCATCTGCTTTCTTACATTTAGACATGTGCCTTTCACCTAAGCTCTGCCACAGCCAGCATAGTAAACTCTGGAGTGCTCACAGGGGTTTTATATCAGTAGCATGTGCTAGTTTTGAGCACTGTTTGTGTGACCTGGGAGACAGTATTTCACAATTATTTAAGCCCTGTGTAACATTTCATACGTTTAAAGCACAAATACCACAGTGTATGACTATGCCTGAAGTCAACCAACGGTTTGAAGAAAAAAGAAAGATCAATGTTGGAAAGCAACATTAGTGAGCACATGAGGAAAAATGAGATTAGGTGCTCTAACACCACTAAGCACGGGGAGAGAAAATACAATTCCATGTCTTCCTGTAGCTGTGGTGTGCATCAAGCTGTCTGTCTTAGAGTCATAGAGTTGTGTAATGGCTTGGATTGGAAGGGACCTTAAAAATCATTTTGTTCCATTCCCTGCCATGGGCAGGGACACCTTCCACTAA
>NW_008691933.1:8144-11089 GCF_000695815.1 Acanthisitta chloris
CCCCGGGTTCCCCAAAGCCCCATCCAGCCTGCCCTGGAACACTTCCAGGGATGGAGCAGCCACAGCTACACTGAGCAACCTGTGCTGTGCTAGTGGCACCCTCACAGGGGAGAATTTCTTCATAGTATCTAATCCACCCCTGCCTTCTGGCAATGAAAGCCATTCCCTGTGTCCTGTCCCTCCAGGCCCTTGTAAATAGTCTCTTTCCATCTTTCTTGTGGGGTTTCTTCAGTTTCTGGAAGCAACACGTTCGTTGACATAGAATCACAGGATATTTTGGGGTTGGAATGGAGCTTAGACATCACCTAGTCCCAACCCCCTGCCCTGGGCAGGGACACCTCCCACAAGACCAGCCTGGCTTTGAACACAACCAGGGTTGGGGCACCCACAGCCTTCCTGGGCAACCTGTGCCAGTGTCTCATCACCCTCACAGGGAAATCTTCTGCCTAATATCTAATCTAAATTTCTCTTCCTTCGGTTTCTCCCCATTCCTCCTTCTTCTGTCACTGCGGTTCCTAACCAAGAGTCCCTCTGCAGCTTCCCTGGAGCCCCTTCAGCTCCTGGCAGGTTGCTCTGAAGTCTCCACACAACCTTCTTTTCTCCAGTATCATAGAATTATGCAAGAATTGCACAAGAATTAGCCACCTTCGTACCTTCTCAGTGAAATCAATGAGGTCCCATCCCTCTTGAACCCAAATTCATTCCTGGAACAGCTTCAGCCTGAACACTGAAAGAGGGCAGGACATTTGTGTCAGCACGATGTGCCCGAGCCAGGCAGCAACACATGATTTCATCTCCTAGTGTTGGTGAGACTGCCTGAGGCCATGGAATTGGACAAGGGTAAGTAAAATTCGGTTAGGTTCTACTACAGCATCAACGATCTACAATAGCAAGCTCCAAAGCTTAGCAGTGATCATGTTTGGACTTTCCTTTTATCCCTCTACATCCAGTTCTAGAAGTTTGATCCTTGGAAGTGACTGAGGAGTTTCTATTGCTCTTCCTCCTAGTATGATATTTAAACAGACTCTGAATTTTTTATTTTCTTTAAACATTTAATCTCAAGCATTTTGAACATAGAACGAGAGTCTAAAAACTCCTGGTTATAGCACACCATTCTGTGTGTTCAAAGCCAAGTTGGATGAAGCCTTGAGCAACTTGGTCTGGTGGGAGATGTCCCTGCCTAGGGCAGGGGCTTGGGACTAGATATCTTTTAAGCTCCATTCCAACCCCTTCACATACAATGAAACTGTTTTTTATAACTAAGTTATGTGAAGAACAATCCCTAAATTTTATTTTTATAGAGAGATATATTTGCTGAAAGAATGGGACCTACTGAGAGGTCTGGCTAAGCTAATTTAAGCTGCAGTCCGGACTTTAGTCATGTAAACTATAACTCAAACACATTTAAGATGATATTTTTTCACTCTGTTACAAATTATAAATGAATTTACCAGGACTGTTCTATTCTGCTGTGCTTCTGCTACAGAATTTGACTGTTTCCACCTTCCAAGCTGTTATTTCTCTATTGCATGCCTACCTAGAACAAAGTCACTTGGGATGCCTTTACTTCCAAAAAGTTCCACCAGAGTGTTTTATGATCTTGAAAGCTTTATTCTTAGAGCTAAGACCCTTATCAACACTTTCTGCCTCAGAAAAGGCATCAGGACTCCCTGTTTCTAAACAAAACATTGTTTTGGAGGGAAAAGGAACCTTTTCAATGTGAATGTAAAGAATAATGCTTAAAAATGCCTACAAAATTTACAATTCACAAATGTGTGTGATGTTGCCAGATGATGCTCACAGAGTGTAGAAAAAGAAGTACGTCCTACTGGATACTATCCCTCTTCCTGAAGTTCTAACTAATCTTAGCTGTCCTGGTGATTTACAGCAACACTAATGGAAGTAATTTAGCAACATGCTTTGGCAAGCAAGAGCCTGTGCACTGGGGAGAGGGAGAAATATCCCATACTGGGGGGAAAGTATGGTTTTATTGAAGGGAAGGAGCACATCAATGTAAACCACACAAATAGAATGAAAACTCTCTGGGTTTTCCTCCTGGTTTCTGTGTATCTATTAGTGAGTACATAAATCAGACTCACTTATGCTGAGAATTAATGATGATACCTGAAATATCAAGACTCAGACAGGACCAGAATGGCTTTAGGTTGTATCTTGGACCTCTTCTTAACTGGTCCAGAACTGTCCCAACACCATTCATACCAAAGATGCCTCCTGAACCCGTTTAACCCCTGTCTTGTGATAATAATGCTCCTTCGTATTTATGCTTGGAGACTTCTCTGCTGGATGAAGAAATGGCTGGGTCACCCAGAGAGTGGTGGTGAACGGTGCCGCATCCAGTTGCCAGCCGGTCACTAGTTATGTTCCCCAGGGGTCAGTGCTGGGCCCGGTGCTCTTTCATATCTTTGTTGATGATTTGGATGAGGGGATTGAGTGCACCATCAGCAAGTTTGGTTTGCAGATAGAGCTGGGGGGGAGTGTCGATCTGCTGTAAGGCAGGAGGACTCTGCAGAGGGACCTGGATAGGCTGGAGAGATGGGCTGATTCCAATGGGATGAGGTTTCACAAGGCCAAGTGCTGGTCCTGCACTTTTGCCATAACAATCCCATGCAGCGCTCCAGGCTGGGGACAGAGTGGCTGGAGAGCAGCCAGGCAAAAAGGGACCTGGGGGTTTGGATCGACGATCTGCTGTAAGGCAGGAGGACTCTGCAGAGGGACCTGGATAGGCTGGAGAGATGGGCTGATTCCAATGGGATGAGGTTTCACAAGGCCAAGTGCTGGTCCTGCACTTTTGCCATAACAATCCCATGCAGCGCTCCAGGCTGGGGACAGAGTGGCTGGAGAGCAGCCAGGCAAAAAGGGACCTGGGGGTTTGGATCGACAGGAAACTGCACATGAGCCAGCAGGTGGCCAAGAAGGCCAATGGC
>NW_008691934.1:0-36848 GCF_000695815.1 Acanthisitta chloris
CAGCCTAATGAAATAGGTACTCTGTGATATAAAGCATGTCCAAATCTTTATTGTATGTGACATTATTCTGAATTCACAATGTGTTAAAAGTAGTTAAAATTATATTATCAGTGTTAAAATACCCAAAATATAGTTGAAGAGAAATCAAACAATGCTTTATGTAATAAACAATCAGTCCTTCATTTGCATACCAGTTTATTAGCTGTCAAGAGGCAGCTTACTTCAGGCTTGTAATCAGCTGGAAAAAAAATACTCCCATCATCCGGTTGCCTCTTACTATTGCATCATTCAGTTACAAGGTGTTCACAAAATACATGCCTGGCAGATGTGTACATGGGTTATGAAATGCATAATAAGGAAACAGTGAGATCTTAAACTTTTATAAGTAGCCCTGCACAGATGCTAGAATCAGGTTTTATGTAGATGGATGCATTTTGACTCATCTAAATTTTGTAAATTTTTTAATTGAGCCAACAAAATGCAGTGGGACTACCAGCATTGTGTGTTGAAGCCTTTTAATGCTGATGTCCATTTGCTACTCTAATGTTCAACATTGTCCAGGACTTCCCAGTAAACAACTTCACCCTCAAATTTAAAATCAAATTACTGTGAGAGTGAGGCTTTTCTCCTTCCACTTCTTTTAATAATAAAAATACCAATAACTCTATTCCACACCCAGATGGCTCTTATTATGGTCACATTGGTGAACTGGTACACAAAATTATTTTGTACTGCAGATATGGAAAGATTTTAAAGAAAAGCTTAGTTTAAGCCACGAATAAATAAAGGCGATACTTTTTCAGGTAAGATGTATGTGTGTAGAAAGTAGGAGTTGTTTTTTTTTTTTTTTTAAAGATAAAGAATAAGACAAATCTTTAGTGGAGTTAGGCAACCATGTTAAGGAAATATGTTTTGTGGGCTTCCACTTTTTGCTTCTCATTAATACTTAGAAGGATAAACAAGTTCAAAGCAAGAAAATAAGTATGAAGGAACTATTTCAAGCTGAGAGTCACAGTACAAGAGTCAGTTTCAGTCAAATACAGAGAATTTATTTTCTTTAAAGCAAATCAGAATTCAGAAAGAGTTCAAATATAAAAGTTTCGAATAGCGCAGAATCCATAATTTGACAGTGCAGCAAATCTAGCACAAAGTCTTACTAAAAATTCAGAAATGGGAAAATGAAGAACACATTGTCTATCCCTACAGGAGGCATTAATCTCCAGGTTTACATCTGATAATCTCAGTTACATATCTCACAGAGATATGTGTCTAGTCTCCATTATGTTAATGATAAGTCTAATCAGGATAGTCAATAGATCTCGGAGAACAATTTGACTAAGCAAATATAGATGTCTTATCTAAGGTGAGTATTCCTGTAGTTTCTGTTGGTAGAAATATGATATTGACTATAATATATATATGTATTATATAATGTTGACTGGATTTCACTTGATCTGACATGGAATAATGACATCTGTAAAACACTCATGGGAGAAATAAATCATCATATACACATATGACATTAAAATGTACAATGAAATCAATTTTTCTAAAGATAAATATTGCTAACTTGAAAAAAGAAGGAAACTAGTATAACAGCATGAACCTTCTGTGTACATCATTAAAATCTCAAGAATGAGACTATTCTTTTCATCCTGGTAGCAAACTTGTCATATTTTATACTAGTTGTGATCTAGTCTGCATAAAATTTTGACATGTTAGTTATCGAAACACTTTTGGGTTTTTTTTTTTTTGCCAGTTTTACTGAATTGCATGAAATATTGCTACGAATGCTGCAAATTATGCTGTAAAAGTAAAACAGAGGGTAGGCTTAGCATCTTCTTAATCTTTTAGCCACAGATCTACAGTTCACCAATATTTTCATTGGAAAATGTTAAAGAAAAACGTGGCAGTAGGATGTTGTAGAAGTTCAGATTGTATTTTTTTACAGTTCTCGAGTTCCTTATAACCTCATGATACCTGTAGGATATTACAAGCTGGAACATTGGGGCCATGTGAGCCATGGTGTTCAACAAGGCCAAGTGCAAGGTCCTGCACCTGGGTCAGCGCAACCCCTGGTATCAATATAGACTGAGGGATGAAGGTATTGAGTCCAGTCCTGCAAAGAAGGACTTGGAGATACTGGTGGGTGAAAAGCTGGACATGACCCAGCAATGTGTACTCACAACTCAGGAAGTCAATTGTATCCTATCCTGGTCTGCATCAAAAGCAGTATGGTCAGCTGGTCAAGGGAGGTGATTCTGCTTCTCTGTTCTGCTCTGGTGTTGTCCCACCTGTAGTACTGCATCGAGCTCTGGAGTCCTCTGTACAGGAAAGAATGGACCTGTTGAGGCAGGTCCAAGGCCCACAAAAACTGATCAGAGGGCTGGAACATCTCTCCCAATAGGATAGGCTGAGAGAGTTGGGTTTGTTAGAGAAGAAGTTGTTGGTTTGTTAGCTAGAGAAGACTCTGAGGAGACCTGATTTCACCTTTTCAATACTTAAAGGGGGCTTATAAGAAAGATGGGGACAGAGATTTTGTATGGCTTGTTGCCATAGGAGAAGGGATAATGGTTTTAAACTGAAAGAGGGGAGATTTAAGTTAGATAGAAGGATGACATTTTTACAGTGAGGATGGTAAAACACCAGACGAGTTTGCCCAGAGAGGTGGTAGATGCCCATCCTTGGAAACATTCAAGATGGATGTGGCTCTGAGCAACCTGACCTAGTGGAAGATGTCCCTGTTTATTGCAAGGAGATTGGACTAGATGACCTTTAAAGATCCTTTCCAACTCAAACTATTATATGGTTCTATCTATTATCCAGAGCTGTAAAGTGCTTTGGGGACCCTTTGAATCCTCTACCATGGAGCAGGCCTAAGAAATGGAGGATGTAGGATCTGAGCTAATTTAGAGGTGTTCTAAGGTATCTCCACACAGGGTGAAAGTCTTTTAAGCTTTTTCTTCAAGGAAATTATTCAAGTCTGTGTTCCATTGTTGACTAGGATTTGATAATTTTTTTAGATGTTATAAGCTTGGGGGCTCAGGTAGTGTCCACACTTGCAAAGCCTCTGCTAACATCTTACACTTGCCATTTTCTGCATTTCAATTTAATTCCAAGGTCATAAAATACCCTACTCGTTGTGAAGATCTATTTGTTACAGAAATTTATCAACATTATTATAACAAGAGGTGTAATAATTGCAGAAAACTCAGACTTAGATTGAGTCAGGTAGTATTCAACTGACGGTTAGACAATCGTTGCATTGAAACAAGCTAAGCCAACGTTCCAGGCAGGCCAAGATAAATCTGGGCAATTTTTGCTCCTGGGGCTCTGAAGAGTTAATGTAGACACCGTGGCCAGAAATACCATATATTTACAGGGTTTCACAAGCTGGAAGTCAGTGTGATGTTTATTACAAATTCTTGTCAGGCTGAATGAAGCCTGGAGTGGTCCTGAAACCCATTTTAGTGAAGCGCCTGGGACTCAACCCTTCTCTTGATGCAGGTGCTCTGAGTATGAGTTACTCAGAGGCTCAAAGCAGACTGGCAAGCCTAGCAACTGGAAGGGGAAGCTGGCTCAGAACAGCACTGCCCTGCCTCCATAGGACCCTCTCTTCCAATCACAACTTTTCTGTCGCAACAGTCAGAATGTTTGAGACAAGTCATGCCTATGTGTTTATGCCTGGTCCTGCACACAGAGCTTGCGTTGGTACTATGTCAAATCATTTCCAATCCATGTACCTGTGAAAATAGTAGGTATTTTGTGAGAGAGAATCTAAGATATTGTGGGGAAAAAAATAAAGGTTTCCTGATTATTACTCAGGATTACTCTATGTATTTGGAGACCAATCAAATTACAGTGAATCCAATGGTATTCCTTATTGGTCTTGACAGGTGCAATGCGGGGAAGGAAGGACAATCATTTGATTTAACGTGGTCTGTTCTGTTTCCAGGACCATCATGTAATTAATAGCAATGAACTTTAGATCCTGGTCCTAGCATAAGCCATGCACATAGAGAAAGAGCTGCTTGCATCCACAAGGCAAGTGGGGTGCTTAAGAGACTCCCCACTCTGTGACTTCAGCACTGGTTCCACCAGCAGCGAAAGAGTTCCGAGGATATGAGTGGTGCCCTCAGGTGCATGCTGCAGGACTCCAAGCATGGATACGAGCAAATTCTCACTAAACACTGCCCTCCAACTCGTTAAATGTATAATGTAGGTGTATACATTCATGCCTCCAGATTTCATGTTGGGCCATTATTCTATCAGAATAAAATAATTTCTGCTTTCTTTTTCCTCTTGCTGTGAAGAAAACATTTTCAGAAAAGTTTTTTTCCTCCATAAAGGGATAAATACTGGGTCGAATACTATTCAAAATCATTGTAAATTATCTGGAATACAGGACTGAATGCCTTCTCAAAAAGCCTGCAGAATGCATCAGATTAGGAGGAGAGGTAGATACACTGGAAAGAAGAGCCACTCACTATATGCAGACACTCCAATGGAGTGGAAGATTGGGCTAGATATTTTTTTAAGGCTTAACAAAGCTAAGTGGAAAGTACTGCACAGGGCATGGAATGCTTGCCAGTGGTAATACAGGTTGAGGTATAGTTCTGCCGAAGTGCCTCTCTGGACTAGAAGATGGACATAGTTAGGGCAGGAAGGAAGACAGATTGTTCCCTGCGCTGCATCTGTAAGAGAAAATCCAGCAGATAAAGCTGTGTGATTAGTACACTCTACCTGGAACTTTGTAGACAACATCTCGAATAATGTGTCCAGCTGTGGTTCCCCCAGTTGAAGTAAGGAGATGGTCTCTTCTGCCATGCCTGCAATGAAGAGAGTAGAGGGAATGGTTTTAAGCTGAGAGAGGGAAGAATCATATGGGATATTAGGAAAAAAATTTTCACTTTAGGCTGGTCAAACATTGGAATAGGTTGCCCAGGGAGGTGTCTGGATCTGACTCTGGAAGATATGGTTTAGGGTTTAGAGGTTGCAGCACAGTAGCAGGTTAATGGTTGGACTTGATGATCTCAGAGGTCTCCTCCAACCTTGATGATTCTGATTCTGTGTGAGCCTAATCACAGTCTTCTGTCACCTAGAATGCCATTACTGCAAAGACAGAGATACTTCCTTTATAAGAATATATAGTGGCAGGAATACATGCACAAGTGTCTTCAGGGTGAAATTCCACCTGGACACAAGAAACATAATCATTCCTGTGGCAATAATGAAGTCTTGTAATAATTTGTCCAGAAGAATAGTAGAATCTCCTTTGCTGGAAATATTCAAGACAGTTTTGACAGAGTCATGAATAATCTAATTTAATCCTTGTTGTCAACAGAAAGGTGTAGATGTGATCCCAGAGCTCTGTTCTAATCTGAACTTTTCTATGATTCCATCATTTTTCTATGAATTTTTTTGTTTATATATTTCAGTTTCAGGTGATTTGAAATACATAGTCTGAGGAAACATTGGTATTAGAGCTGTATGACTGCAAGAAGGTTTAAAGATTCAAAGAAAGAAGTCTGACAGAAGGGCTAAAAAAAATGACACTCCTTCAAAGAAGCCATCTAGAATCATCACATCCAAAGTCTACGAAGGTTAATAAGAGTATTTCTGTGACTACAATGGACTTTGGTTTTCCTTTAAGTGTTCTGGCTTTTTTTTCATGTGGATGTCTTGTCTGAGAATACCTATCATTGCCCATTGTCTGCACACTGGACTGGGATTTTTTTCACATCATATAGTCATTCCAACTTGCTGCTGTGATTCCAAGTAAAAAAAACAAGAAAAAAAAAAAAAGGTAGGGGTTAATCTTTATGGCTGTGGCAAAAAAAAGAAAAGAAATGTATTGTTATGGAATTGAGATACATTAGATATATGCTTTAATAACAGATAATATGTTGTACAAAAGAAGACTTCTATCCTAATTTTAATGAATAAATATAGATATTTAACACAATTTGCAATTATATTTGAAAAATAGAGAATATGTCAATATAACTATTCATGATAATGTATTAGCAAGTGTGATTAATTTTAATTTAATAGGCTCTAATAAAAATGCCACAAGCCAAAGGATTTGAATTTGTAAGGAGCTCTATGATAAAAGAAATGGAAAGAGGGAAGGGAAATTCTTTTAAAACATTCTGCTTTAAAGAAAACCAACAAAAGACTCTTCCTGTACAGTGGAGCTGTCTGTGAATGTAAGGATAGATCGAGTCTCTGTCTAGCATGTTAATCAAAAGACCATCCTCAGGAATAATAAGATACATTTTTTGAGCATGTACAGAAAACTACCCATTCAATAATTCTGTGCTATCATCAGTGTAAATTCACTAAGTAGATCCAAATTTTGGGATGCATGTTTAGGGGATCTGGATATGCAATTTCTAAATATACAGAACACCCTAAAATCAACAGATTGGGATTAATTTAATACATTTTTATTTGTCACAATTCTAGCAACATATACCTATCTAGGCTTCATCAGTATTTAAGGGCAAGAGACAAGACACCAGACAGGTGTCTCAATTGACTACAGAGGCATCCTAAATACCTAACACTTTTAAAAGGCTAATGTTAGTTGCAATCAATCATGTTCTGAAGTTAAATTGGAAATGTAAAATGTACCAAAAAAAAGATTGTAGAAACAAATGGGTTTGAGGCTTATACAAAATCACTAAAGAAAATGAGAATACTTTTATTGACTTCAAATTGTTTCAATGTATCTATTAAATATACCCACTTACAGAAAAGTGATGTTTCAGTGCTATTAGAGTGCAGAATATTTTGGTTTAAAATGTGCCTTCAATAACTGAAGCGAGTAGGGTGTTAGGTTCCTATTGCCTTCATATTCTGCAGATTTTTGAAGAGAAAAAATCAGTCTTTGGGTATGAAAGTTATTGTATTTTTTATTTCTTCAAACTGTAAAATAAAAAAATATAGTGTGGTTGAGATTGGTTAATTTTCCATAAGAGTGATTTCCTTGGTAAAAGTTCTGTGGTTTTTGTAGTTAATTTAGAATCAGACTTCAGTGGAGAAGATATATAAGTATTTGAATAAGAACACAAAAAGGTATCAGTGTTATCACACCCATAGAAAATTAAGTATAAATGTGCAGATTTGGACATTTGGTGGTTTTCTTTAAGACATGACAAAAATAGTGGATTCATATATATATTACATTTAAATACAACAATCTATTTGAATGACAGCTGTTAAAAGACCTAAAAATCCCTATATTCATTATATATTGTGTTCATAAGATACATGTTTAAAAAGAGGTTTGATTTCAACTCAATTTTCTGTTTGAGAATAATAATCATTCATAATGAGGAACACTGTGGAATCTTTCTCTATTCTAGAGGATACTACACTGAACAATAATAACTCAATTCTTCTGCTGTTTCCTTCTGCAATACACAGAGAAGAGATCGAGAGTAATGACAGTAAAATCAGATGAACCAAGTAAGTCTAGCCTCTTTCCTGTTAAATTTATGTCTGATGCCTGTGATGTGACCACACAACTTCTTTGAAATAGAAGGGAGAAGGGTTAAAAAATTGTAATTTTTTTTGTTGTTTTATAGGATAGACCAGTGTAAAAATAAACAAAAAATGTTGATGATTAATATTACACTGACAGCTGGGTCCCTCCACAGTTCCCCAGCCTGCTATGTGAATTCCAAAAGACTCCATTTCAGTACTTGGTTGTACTGCTGATAGTATTAATGTGTGGAAATACACTGGGCCAGCTCCCAGGGATGGATCATTTCTACCAGCAAAAAATTGCAATGCAAAAATGAACAACTGTGCTGAATTTAAAATAATTTTCAAAAGAATATTTGCTGTATATTTTATTGCAGCCATTTGATGTTGGAAATGACATTTGCCATTTTTTGCTTCAACAGGATGGAATACTTTTTCTTCTCAACAGTTTTTATTTATACATGCTCATTTGCACTTTTCCAAGTTTGTTGCGAGAGTATTTAGATTTTGCCAAAAAACTTTATTACTCGATTTATTTTTTCTCTCATCAATTTTCAAGACTTTATATCTGTGCATTAGAAACTTCTTGCTAGTATTACAGAATTACAGAATGGGTAAGTCTGGAAGAGACCAGTGGGCCATCTGGTCCAACCTCCCTGTTCAAGCAGGGTCTTGTTAGAGCACCTTGCACGGGATTGTATCACAGTTCCTGAATATCTCCAGTGACGGAGACTCCACAACCTCTCTGGACAAATATGATTTCTTATTGTAAAGATCTGATTACCTTTCAGTCAATTCTTAGTCTTTCTTGAAGTGTTCATATCATAACATGTATCTTAATTTCTGTAACAATTACTGTTTTCCAGTTCTTGTCTTTGGCAAAGAAATTATTTTGTCATCCCAAAGGAAGGTTGACGGTCTTTTCCAGTTAAACTACAGCTTTGCAGCATTGTTCCTTTTATCACTTTTCTTTGCAATGTTGGAACCTTTCTAGGGAATTATTTGACCTCTGAATTTTTCAGAGTTCCAGATGTAAGGTGCTATTAGTATTTACTGGGACCGAAAACAGATGGGACATCTATGTAGCAATAAGCATTGTAAAAAAACCCTATATTAATATAACAACAAATCTATAAGCATTTTTATGAATTTAGAGGTGAAACAGTTGTGCAGTCTTTTCAAGGTGGACTTGTACTGGGGCATGTAAGTCTTTGACTTAAAAAAAAGAAGCAAATGAAAATGTAAAGTGGGCAGCAATACCTCCTAACCAAATACACTCATCATTAAGTGTCTAGAGATCCCAGATGTGTATGATTTCCATTTCAGCCTTTTTGAATTCCGAAAATATTTCTTAAGTCATGCCTTAAAGATCTGCACCAGTAGCCTTCTTGGATTAGCATAGTTCGCATTTCAGATCACATCCTAAAGGGAATAGTTAATTTTTCTGGCTTGAAGCAGAGGTAATTAAACAACATGCAAAAGAGAATCCTTATGTTTTCCTCCATCCGGTCTTTCAAATGTTATTCTGAAGGGATTTTTTAAATATAAAATATTCCTTTTAGGAATAAGCAACTTGAATAGATACTGTGTTCTGAGGGTGATTTCTGCTGTTTTTTAAAGCAGTAATATGTCTAAGCCATAAAGACTGGTCCTCAATTTAGAGTCTGTTCAGATTTATGTTTACAGTTTAATTGTCAAAGCCGAATCAGAATCCTGCTCCAACTTCAAGCAGGGTAAATTAAGATCAACTGAACAGATTTAGATCTAGCAAAAATTCTACACCCCCAATTCAATCTGAATGTTATTCTTTTGTACATACATACACACACTCTTCATGTAGAATACAGCCTAAAAATATCTGTATGAGACCCTGTCAAAAGTAAATGTCTTCACCCTGGCCAGAATTTGGTAATTTTTTTACTTTTTTTTTTTTGTTTTAAATTTTGATAAATTAATCCTTTCCTTCATCACTACTGGTGAGTGCAGTGTGATTATTTTTCTCAAGCCTGTCTGAAAAAAATGAAGTAGTTTTTCTTTTCATGGAATAATAGCAAACAGGACTTTATAAATATGCAATGTTTCCTATAAGTGTTCTATGGATTGGGTATGACTAATTGTAGAGACATAGCTATTTCTTGATTTGACAATTTTTGGTATGAATATTTGAGTGTACAAGTTTGTGAATTAGCCATAGCTCTTCTCAAGTTTTAAAGAACAAGAAAGATTATTCCTATTGATGGGTCCACTGGAAGAATCGTCCAGAAAGTTTTGTTTGCCTAATTAATTTAGTGAAGAACACAGATGTGCAGAGCTTCAGAGAGAAAGAACTCCCTGTCTTCTCTTGATGTGAGAGGAACATAAAATAGAGCTATCAAGAGAGATTCATTTGTGCATGTTTTTGACCAGGAATTCATCTAATTTTTGAAAGCACTAATACTTTTTGTAAACTCAGATTTTTTCATGTAGGTAGACTGATGTGGGGGAAAAAATTGAAAAAAAAATTTAAAATAAAAAGAAGAAGTGGAGTGGAAAGGGCTGTTAGAGATAACCTTGATAGCAATGATACAGCTAATGTAAAACAGAAATTTGGGATCTGGGTGCTTAGATAGGTCAGTGAAATTAAGCAAACTCTCATTATATTTTTTCTTTCAAGCATTACCTGAAATTGAAATTATAACACATTGAAGACAGAGAATGATGATGGCACTAGGTAACATTTCCTAAGAGACCTGAAACAGGTTGACTGAATATATTCCTCATTTGGAAACTGAACACCAAATTGTGATATGAGAACAATTTTCTGGATGGGAGAGAGGTAAATGGTCTGGTACTGGACTGTTTATCTACTAGATATTCAAGCCAGCTGCTGGGGAACTAAGGTAAGAGATTCCTGATCATCTCCCTCTCCAAGATACTAGAACTGTTTGATTTATTATGGATTCACATGCTATAATAATGTGTTAAGAATCTAAAGAAATATTCCCAACAGCTAAGTGTAGCATAGTGAATTTAATCTCCCTCTGATTCCTCTGTAATTGATGGAGACAACTAGGCACTTATCCCAAGGGAAAGGGGTGGAGACAGTCAGCTGAAAAATTTTGTCTGCATTTCAAGTCAATAATGTATGAAA
Organism: Acanthisitta chloris; assembly: GCF_000695815.1. Lineage (NCBI taxonomy): Eukaryota > Metazoa > Chordata > Aves > Passeriformes > Acanthisittidae > Acanthisitta > Acanthisitta chloris. Next base: position 10,622 of record NW_008691934.1, read on the forward strand.
ATCTACCCATTTGAACTTAGTTTTTTATTTCACTGATAATTTGACCAAAGCTGTGAAGTAATATTGTAGGATAATAATTTAGAAGGAATACAAGTCAGTAATTTAAAAACTGATAAAAGTGATTTTGTTTTCCTCATTATCCCAAATTTATGATTTTTGACTTTTTTTTAAGAATAAAAGGCATTAATAAATTGTCAACACTGGAAACATCATCCAAGGAATTGAAGGGTGTGTTCATTGTATTGCTCTCCATGAAAAAAAAATGCTTTTTTATGGCTTCTTCAGTCAAATTTATATCTTTTTAATGGATAATTTTATTTTTTCTTCCTCTATACTAAGGCAAATGGAATATGGGAAAACCTTGCTTTGGAGTATATTTTTGTGAGTCAGTTTGACTTACCATGTGCACTTAGTTAATACTCTTAGTTTCATTACTTCCTAGCAACTTTTCAATTTTCATTTTAAGATTTGCTTCCAGAATGAATCACAGAGAATTTACTTGCAGAAAAAACCTCAAAAAACCCAACAAAATAAAAAAAAAAACCCCAAACACAAAAAAACCCTTGCTAAATCACAGGTTGAAACACTGAGGTTTATTCTTTTATCATAGGAACTACTAAATAAAAATGACCTCTGTGTTTGTTGTAATATCAGTGTTATTTGTCATGATAAGAGACATAATGGGTGAGATTTTATGAGACTATAAAAGAGGTAATGTTGGATTATTGACATTATTAAATCTACTCTGGCATTCTGTTTCCATAAGCAGCTGCCTGTACTTGATGCTTCAAATAACAGCAAAAGCCACCATAAAGTACCTGTCCATTGTTTAATGTCATAATGAGGAAAGAAAAGATCTTTCCTGACTCCCACGGATTATCAATTTATGCCCTGAAGCATACGACTTTGTTGTAATTATGTTACCCTGCATAGTTGTAACTGTTAGTAATGATCATGAAGTTTTAGCTTTGCTGTGTGAATGTATTGGAGAAAGAAATAGGACAATGTAAAAGGTAACTAACCTTGACGTCGGTAGGAGCTGTGGGAGCCCAGCAGCCAGGTCGTTTACTGAAGTTTTGAAAACACAGTTTTGGTACATATCTAATGCAAGAAGGAGGAGAAAGGAGTCCACATTCTTAAGAGTCATTTTGGTTTTATGGATTGCCAGCAGGTCATCTAAAGGTTTCTGCAGAAAATGTGCACTTTCAAATTGCCAGAAGGTTTAGATGGCAATCTAAATAAAGAGAGCTGAACTACTGGATATTTTATCTGAGAAAAAAACTCTTCAAGTTGTGGGGTTTTTTTATTAGTTGGTTGGTTGGGGCTTTTCTCCTTCTTTTTTTTCTTTTGTTTGTTTGTTTTCTTCTTTCTAGCATTATATTTGCTTTATTTGTATTTTGGATCAAGAGGAAAGAAGCAATACTCTGTTGCCTCTAAACCTCATTCTTAAAGAAACCTGGGTGGTGGTATGCAGAAAAATTCAGAAATTAAAAGCTGAAAATTATATCAGGGCCTATTCAGAAAGGAACCTTGAAACAGTTGGAAAAGGGCTAAATAAAAATCCCTCTCCAATAGTAAAAAATAAAAATATAATCATAGGGTGAATGGAGGCTTAACATTCTAATGGAAATTTTTTTGTGTCTAATCTGGACATGTCTCAGGCTTAGCATTCTAATGGAAATTTTTTTTGTGTCTAATCTGGACATGTCTAAATGTCTACTGACACCAATGTAGTTAAATAGATTGTCACCAGCAAAACATTTTATACAGAAGCTCCATCCTGAAAGGATTAAAAGAATAAAGGAGTTAAAACATTTTTCCCTTATTCTTTATATTCAGATTTCCCAGCATGGTTCATTATTCTTATTTTCCATCCATTTCAATATGCAAATATGTCTTGTTGCAAAGACTAAGCATATTACACAATTTAGGAACTAAAGATTTTGTATTTAACATTGTGGAAGAAAACAGCAACTGTTGATAATATGTGGAAATGTGTGATGCTCTCTTTCCATTCTAAGTTATGTTAGCACAGTTACAGTTTTCCTGCAGTGTAATTGTGACTAAGTGAATAAAATGTCAGTTGGGATAATGAAATAAGTGTAGCACGATGGTGCTGGAAATTAACTGCTGAACTAGCAGCTGCATTAGCATATTTATGTTTGCTTCAGTTTTTTACTCTAACAGGTTTGAAAAATAACAAAGAAAAGCACTCAGTACTTTTTGTTCTTGGGTAGTCCTTTAGGAGGAGTCTAGCAGTGTCTGTTTGGAGTAGATGTTTATCATTGAGGTAGCAAATTTCTGAATATATGTTATTTCAAGAATGTTAGGTGTTCTGCCTGGGAAGCTGTTCTCTAGTCCTGAAAGAAGAATGAATATGTTTTTGTAACAAGAAAGCAGAACCATCTTGTTTCTTCTCTGAGGATGCTTACCTCACTGCTTAAGATTATCAGTAAACAAGTTATGAAAAATTCTTTTCCACAGTGTCCCCAGTAACTGAATATCATAGAATCATAAAATCAACTCGGTTGGAAGAGACCTCAAAGATCACTGAGTCAAACCCCACCATCATTACTAGACCATGGCACTAAGTGCCACATCCAGTCTCATCTTGAAAACCTCCAGGGATGGTAAATCCAGCACCTCCCCGGGCAGCGCATTCCAATGCCTGATCGCTCTCTATGTAAAAAATCCAACCTAAACCTCCCCTGGCATAGCTTGAGTCTGTGCCCTCTTGTCCTACTGCTGGTTGCCTGTGAGAAGAGACCAACCCCCACCTGACTACAACCTCCTTTCAGCCAGTTGTAGAGGGTGACACTGCAACCACATACAATGTGTTTTTCTTTTAAAATCAGTGTGTTACTACTGCTAAGTCTTAGTGGAATAAGAATTTATTTTGGCAAGATATATACAACACTGTTACATCCAGAAAACAACTAAATTTTAACTCATATCAGTACATGGTCATAAACTATATAGATATCAGTATCACAGTTATGAAATTGCTATACATATTATTGTACTATGGTACTATATTAAAATGTTATACTATATTTATTTTAATATAAATTATATAGATATTTCTGAGCTCTATTGTTGTCAGAGACAATTATTAATATATTTGGAATAAGAATGCATGTAGCCAAACTATGTAAAGACTGTAGCAGTCACCTCTGACCTTGCTTGCACTTCTTCCACCCCAAAATCAAAGATGTTGAAAGTTCAGGATGCTCTAAGGCTATTCTTGCAAATGACTTTTTACTGATATAAAGTGGTGTCACACCCTCATGAAGGAACCTATACATGACACTATAGGCAGAACTGCCCAAATTATGCAGAAGACTACAGGAGACTGAACAGAAAATAGATGGATGATTAGCAATATGCATGAGAAGCTTGTATACTGACTGATTACTCATGTCTCATACCACACTGCTGCCTGTGTAAGTATTGCTAGTAAAGAGAACTGTAGCTTAGCATTTGCTCTGCAGTTTTGTTTATTGTTTGTCTGGCAAGGCTACCTGCCTTCAAAGACTGGCTGGTTTACATGAATGTAAAGACTCACCCAACTTTTTAACATGTTTACATCTGCTCATTCCTTTGTAGACAGTGGCAAATATAAGACAAATGAAGGAGATAAGAAGCATTTATATCATCTTCCATCGCTATCACTCTGTCCATATTCATTCTACTCAGTACTTTAATTTTTTTTTTTGCTTTTTTCATTTGGTTCAGTTTTCCCTGCTCTCCCCTTGGAAATGTATTACCATCATACCACATTTTCCTAAGGAAGACCAAAAAATAAGTACTTTGTTCATCATTATTTCCATCATTCTCAGTGACCAGAATGATTTAAAAATTTTCAGGATTAGAAAATTTGAATGCCAATGTAATTTTGCAGTATAATTAAAATACTTCGATATTATTTGGATTCTGTATATAGAGACCTGTTCTACACATCCAAGAAGAGTAGATTTATCAAAAGATTTTCATAAGCAGTGACATTTGCAGTGCATCAAGATACTTTACTTTGGCTCACATGACACATTTCTACTGAGATGTTGAAGTAATACAAAAATGTTATAAAATGCAATGAGAAACCTCAGCTCTCATTAGAAAAATTAATCTGCTGCAAAAGTTGAAACATTTTTGTGTAAGGTCCTTGTGTAAAGGTTCTTGCATAAGTTTCTTTCATAAACATAATAAATGTGTGCCTAATGACCATTTTAAGTTGAAATTTAAGGAAATTTTTAACAGTGGTCTATTGAGCCCTGTTAGGTTTACATTACTAGCAGATGTCTCGAACAGTTTGTTAAATGATATTTGGAAGTGAGTCATGAACATTTAGCTCCCTATAGAAATTCAACACAATACACAAAGAAGGAAATATATGTATTCATGTATCTGACACTGAAACATATACAATGAAGATTTTCTTTGGGAGTTGTTAGCAACAGACCATTTCAAAAGGAAAAGTTATGCCTGCAAAAGGTTACATTATAAAGAGGGTTCAGGATAAGAACAAGCAAACCAAAAAAAATGTTTTCTGTTATTTCTCAGAATTTTGAACTCTATGTCCAATTGCTTTTCAGACGTGTCATCACACATATTTCATGTAAGTTTAGTCTGTAGTTAGCTCTAGTACAATAGTGAGGGGAACAAACTATGTGGAAATTTGGGTTGACTGGAAAAGGACAAGATCTATGGTTTGAATTCATTTTTGTCAGTGCAAACATTATCTGTGCTGCTTAGAATTCATAGGTTTTAGGTATGGAATGTATAAAATTATCTATGTAATCTGAATAAAGGAAAATGTGGTACTTAATATACCATAGATAATGAATTAATTGTAACCAAAACTCCAGTCATGCATCCTTTGCTGCTTGAACGCCTATGAAAGCAACTGTACAGGCCACTGGGAGGAATTCAGAACTCTTACTTTCTTGGGACCTCAGACTAATTTTTACCAAGACATTTCTCAGGGACCTATTTGTTTTTGTTTCTGCTTATTTTTCTGCGGAACAAAGGAATGAATATTTTGCATCCATTATCCAAATAAGGTACTATAGAAGCTTTGCACCAAAGTCACAAATAACAGAAATAGACTGGAATAAATTTTTTCAACCTTTTTTTTTTCTAAGCAGCTTTATGAATAAAATTTGTAAACTAATAAAAAAGTAAAAATAAAAGAATAAGAAAAAATTTGAAGGAGTGGTCAATACCCCAGAGTGTTGTGCAGCCCTCTAGAAAGACCTTGACAGGTGGGAGAGATGGCAAGAGAAGAGCCATTCAATGAAGGGCAAATTCAGGGACCTGCATGAGAGGAGGAGTAACCCCATGCACCAGTACAGGCTGGGAACTGACCTGTTGGAAAGCAGCTCTGTGAAGGACCTGGGGATTCTAGTGGACAACAAGCTGTTCATGAGCCAGCAGTGTACCCTTGTGGTCAAGAAAGGGGTATAGTTTGCTAGGAAAGAAAGGAAACAGAAGAGGGACTAACAGCATTCTACCATAAAGAACAAATTCTGACACTGAAACTTTAAATGGAGCTTTCTGAATGGTCTGGGTAATGATACAAGACAAAAGGAGTAGGAACATTAACATCATAGGAGTCCTCATGGACCAGTAAATCTGAAAGATTGTACAAATCAGGCTTTTTGTGAGCAACCTCACATAACTACAGATATACACAATAAAGACCATTTCATGTGACCTGGTAATTCTAAGCACTCTCCCTGGGAGTAGAAAAAAACTGGTAACAGCTCTACTGCAGCTTAGTAGGTGCTGAATCGTATTTTAGGACTATGTGTTTCATAGTAACTATATAGCAAAGAGTAGTCAAAGTAGACATTTACATGTGGTCAAATTAATTAATCCCTCCCAAAATGTAGTAACAGATCACTTTTAACTGACCACAAAAGCAAGAAAGCATACAGAGAAAGAAAAAGTTGGTTTACTATTAATGGGTCCACAATTATGAGTGTAAGAAACTGCTGGCAGATAAGAATGTCAAAATAAAATCATAGAATCATAGAATTTTAGGGGTCGGAATGGACTTTACAGATCATTTAGTCATACCCCCCCCCACCACCACCACCATGGGCAGGGACACCTCCGCACTAGACCAAGATGCTCAAAGCCTCTTTCAACTTGGCTTTGAACACTGCCAGGGCTGGGGAAGCCACCACCTCCCTGGACAACCTGTTCCAGTATCTCACAACCCTTACAGTAAAAAACTTTTTTCTAATATCTAACCTAAACTTCCCCGCCTTCAATTTGAACCTGTTACCCCTCATCCTATCATTGCAGTTCCTAATAAAGAGTCCCTCTCCAGCTCCTTTGTAGGCCCCTTCAGATATTGAAAAATTGCAGTCTTCTCTTAAGAAGAGAACATGCTAAGTAAATTTTTTTCTGATTCTTGACTAAAACACCAGCTGCAAGCTAGAAGTAAATATAGTTAAAACGCACAATGAAAAACGATTCGGCTTTGAATAAATCAAAAATAGGCTAGAGACTACTTGCATAAGTTAAGTGTTTTCATGTTGTAAGAGTGATGTTTTTCATTCTATGTAGCTAAAGAGCTGACTGGTGAAATCAGACCACAAATAGTAGTTATTTTGACAATTTTTGTATCAATGATCAAAGAGGCAAATATTGTGCCACACTTTAAAAAAAAGTGGAAAAGGAGGACCCATAGTGTTATGCATCTGTCAACTTTAGTTTATAAACTGTGACTGGAACAAATAATCTAGCAAACCTGGAGCACCTGGAAATAAGAAAGAGCAGAATGATCAGAATGATAGTAAAAAAAAATTTTATCAATAACAAAACAACTCAAAACAATCTAATTTAGTTCTGCAATGGGACAATAGGCCTTGTAAACACAATAGAAGTAGTAGAGTCATATGAATTGTCTTTTCAAGTCTTTTAACGTTGTGCCTCATGATAGTACTAAGAAAGCTGAGAAAAAATGTTTGAATGAAAAAGATTGAGGGTGGTATTCCAGCAAATCTGGCAAGGAAGTTGCGCCTGTGTCGTAGTCTTGAATTCACTGCCAAAAAGATGGGGTTTTTCAGGAATCAGTAAATACAACAAAATGCTAAAAATCTTGATTGGGAATGAGTTGGATTCTTCTCACTGGATCTTCAACAGTGGAATTAATACTGTTTCACAAGTTTAAATCTTTATAGCCTATACATAATATGTGGGTGTAGGTGGAAAGACTGGATAACCTCTTGAGATTCCTGCTAGGTCTGTGATTCTTTGTTCCTTTAGGCATATAAATTTATGTGAGAATATGTGGTAATTTTTGAATTACAGGTTTTATTTGTCTATTCATTTATGTAGTTAGCAGTTTTGGCATCAGTGGGATTATTAGCAGTTGAGTGCATCCATTGCTGGAGTTTTTGTAAAAACATCTAATTGTTGGTTAAAGACAATGTGTGATTTAGTACTTGCAGACAATTCCTAGGTCAAAGGCAGAAGTAGATATTTAGTTATAAGGGTAGTTAATTACTCATATATAAATTAGGAAGCAACAATCTCCTGTTTTCATGAAAAAATGCTATTTATAGAGATCAGAAAGAGATGGACTTTCTTTTTCAGAGAATTTGAAGCTTTAACAGTGGATTTCTTTGTGAGGAGCTTTTAGGATTACATCTATATTGTAGTGTATTTACTAAATTAAAAAGTTAGGTTTTATTGTTAACACTACAAAGAGTCTGAAGTCTAATTCTAGGGAAGGTTCAAATTATGCTCTGTGCCTCCAACTACACCATATGGTCTAAATGCTGAGTATTTTATAAACATGCCTGAGACAGCTCTAAATTAGGTCATGGCTAAAACAGCAAAATCAAAGTCAAATTTGGGTCAAAAGGACCTGCTTGTCCTTTCTGTGTAACACAGAAATAATTCAATGCATAAATCATGTACATCTGCATAGAAGTCTAATTTGTGAATCATGTTTTTGTCATTAAAATTTCACATGTTGAGTAAAGCTACAGGGTTCCATCAGTATCAAGTTATGCTTTACAGAGAGAAAAAAATGTCCTACTTAGAAAGAAAAATATGTAGGCATAAGTATTAAATCCATAGTTAATAGGTCCTTAAGGTTTTTTGAGATCTTTCAGCTGAAGCTGGATTTAAATTCCCATGTTCTGCAGTTTGGTGACTAAATTCATTCTCTGCATCTGTTGTTATTACTTCTTGCTGGGTAGTCTAGTTTTCTGCAATTCTGTATATTAATTCAGAATAGTCATATATTACATTATACATATGCAATAGCTGTTAGCATTGTAAAACATGGTAATTTCTTTCCTCAGAGTCTCTTAATCTTATGATAAATACCACTGGTATGATACAATATTGACAGATCTCTGCATGTCCCGGAAACTTGGGACAACCAACTGCAAAGGATTCCTAACACCTCAGGAATGTATCTACATAAAGTTCAGTTTCATAAGAAAGCTTGTCTAAAAGTGTTTTGGAGTGCTTGGTTTAAAGATATTATTCAGTTCACCTAAAAATTAGATTTTCTGCAAGTTACATATCTAATGAAACCATATGACTAACAGAAGGAGAGGGCTGTCACCATCCCATTTTTTTCTAAAATTAATATCTCAACAGAGAGTAGGTCACTATCCAATGTGCCTGGCTGTGTTGGTTCCCTAACGTTCCCCTTAGGGGATGCATTGGCTCCTTTACTGTCCACATACCCAGATACATATTTTCAGATTTTCAGGGTAAGGACAATGCAGCCTGACCCTGGCATGGCTAAGGAGCAGTGAGGTTCTAATGGAACACTATTCAATAAGACTGAGGCCTACTGGAATGGCTATAGTAATCTGGCCTCTGTAGGTTCCCAGCTCTTTCTAGTGCCTGTAAATCTAGGCTTAGACCACAAATCACATAAGAAATACTTTTGGTTATTGGATGCTTTGTTCTTTTTTTTTCTATATCTTATTTATATTTCCCAATCTGTTAATTTCCTGACAATCCACTGGGCGAAAATATTGAGGAAAATAATTGTATCAGGATATCAAGCACTGAGTTCTCATTCAGTTTTAATTTCACTGAAAGTTCTTTATAGAGCTGGGATAACATTGCATTTGTCATTTGCTTCAATTTTTATTAGCAACAAATGAAGCCTGTGATTGCTTAGAAAGATGATCTGGAAGATTCCCATGTTTCTGCAGTACCTTAATGTTAAGTAGCTTTTGTTAGTTCTCGGAAAGTAGTTTTATACTGCAATGACTCATGAATCTTGAGTGCACTCAGTGATTTCAGCAAGAAGTCAATACAGTGTTTATTTCACATTTATGTCAGTATATGGTACCATTCAAACTGCTTACAGGAATCATGTTGATATTCTAATTTGTAAGCAAGTCTATGTCAGAAATCTACAATAGTTTTAATACATAGCATCTTTTTTTTCTGCTATAGGTAAATTAAAATCAAAATTATCATTCATAAAAAATGGTTAAAATGCAATCTAACATGATGTTATATATGCTAATGAACAACATAAAAAATTCAAATATGAAAAATAAAGTAAAACAAATATATAATACAAGTAATTTTTTTTTTCAAGGTATCTTTCACACAAAAATATTTATATTACAAGTGGCTTGTGTTTTTCACACTTTAAGTATTGCTTTTTTGGGGATAGTCATAGTGAAATTTTTGAGATCCTTATCTGAAATTTCCTCATTGAAAATTTTTATTGCATCATTTTTAGTAAATAACAATTCATTTAAAGATTTCTGAAAAGTAAATTAAGGGTTGTGGAGAATAAAGCAAAAAGCTTTATCTTTCAAAACTAAAAAGCAGTCCTCAAATATGTTGAATATTCTTGTTTATGTCAATAATTTCTTGCCAAAAATACTTAATCAAATATGTCGACATTCAACCAAAATCCAATATTCTTTCTTTCATTAGTATTATGCCTTATGGCTGATCTAGTTGGGTGTGCACTGCGTGCACTAACATCTACAACTGATGTTCCTGAAGTTTTAAGCATGAGTTTCTGTGAATTAAGAGAGCCAAGTACATAGGTGTTGACTACAGCTGATTCATATCATCATCAGATCTGTCCCAGAGTGGAACCAGAAATATGTGAGACAGGCTAACCATTGGATTATGTGGGCAGATCTTGTTGGGCTTTTTTAAAGAGTAAGACAATAATATTTGGTAGTTTATGTGAATAAATAATATACCTGGTGATCTGTGTGCAGCACAATCGAACTAAGACTGAATCTTTGTTTTGCCAAAATATAGAAATTTTTTTTTTTTGTCCTGAGGACTATTTATAATATGATTTTATTAAAAATCACAGTATAATTTTGATTTTGGATGATCTCAAAGAAATTTATTTTTATGTAAGTTTTTAAAAAATATATATAAACTTGAAATTTTCATATACCAAATTATTTCATCAGAAATAAAAGTTTTATCAATTAATTCCATATCATAGAAACACAGAACAGCCTGGTTTGGAAGGGGCCTGAAAAAATGATCTGGTCCAACCTTTTGTGAGAAAGAGAGCCTAGATGAAATTATCTAGTGTCCTGTTCAATCATATCTTGAAAAACTCCAGTGATGGGGACTCTACCATGTCCCTGGGGGGCTTGCTCCAGTCATTGACTGTTCTCACGGCAAAACATTTTTTCTTATATCAAGACTAAATGCCTCCTGGTGCAACTCGTACCCATTGGTTGTAGTCTTCTTGTGGCTTCTTGTGAAGAGAGACATTCCTCTCTGTACCAGTCCTTTAAGTACAGGAATGGTGTTATAAGGTTCTCCCTGAGCCTCCTCTTACAGAGACAAAATACCTAACATCTTCAGTTGTTCTTCATAGGACAAGTTCTCCAGCCCCCTTGATCTTTCAGTGAGCCTTATTTGGACCCTCCCTATCCCCAAATCTGTCCACATTTTTTTTAAATTTTGGGTACCAGAAATGGACAGAGTACTTCAGGTGCAGCCTCACAAGTTCTAGATACAGTGTGATGATCACATCTCTACCACAGGAGACACAGTCAAGATAGGTGACCCAAACTGACCAAAGGGATATTCCATACCATATGACATCAAGCTCAGCATATAAAGTGGGAGAGAGAGGGAGGAAGCAGGGTATGTTTGGAATGGTGGCATTTGTCTTCCCAAGTAACCGTTACATGTGATGGGGGAGCCCCTGCTCTCCTGGAGATGGCTGAACACCTGCCTGCCTGTGGAAAGCAATGAATTGATTTCCTTGCTTTTGCTTTCCGTACTAAACTGTCTCTATCTAAACACATGAGATTTTTCTAGCTTTTACCCTTTTGATTCTCTCCTTGATCCCTCTGGTGAGGGAGGGAGTGAGTGGCTGAGTGGGGCTTGGTTGCTGACTGAGTTAAACCGCAACAACCACCCTCTGAGTGCAGCCTGTTATCTTGCAGACTACTCATCCAGTGTCTGGCTGGCTTGTCCAGGAGAAAGCTGTAGGAAATGGTGTTGAATCCTTTGCTGAAGTCCAGGTTGGCAACATCTACTGCTTTCCTCATGTTGATAGAAAAAGTTGTTTTGTTGTAGATCATCAGGTGAGTCTGGCATTGGTAAATCCATGTTGGCTTTTCCCAAACAGCTGCTTCATTTGGGTTGTAATAGTTTCTAGGAGGACTCAATCCATTACTTTCCCAGAGACTGAAGTAACACCAACGGGCCTGCAGTTTCCTGGGTCCTCTGCTCAGGCTCAAGTGCTGAATACAAAGTGGAGCAGAGAGAAATTCTCTGGGCAAAACCAAAAGGCTTAGCTCTGGTGGGGATCAATAGTGCGTAGATGCATACATCCTACTGGCAAACTTTCCTGACCCCTGTTCCTGCAGAGGAAAATGGTCAAGCCACCTCTGCTGCTTATATCTGTGTGATTCCTGGACATTAACATACGTGCTGGTAAAGATGGTTGCCCCCTGCATTATCTGTGCAGACAGCTGTGTGCAGTGCAGGCTGTGTGTGTAGCAGGGTGTGAGAATAGTATGAGTGTCTGTGCTCCTATTGGGGAGTGTGTGCTGAGCCTTGCTACTGGCTGGACTCTGGGAACAAGGAGCAGAGCAGCCTCATCTCCATCAGGCTACCTAAGCCAGCAACTTCTACCATGAGATGTATGAATCTTCAAGTCAATTTTATGTGTAGTACTGGTAAAAAAGAGTTGGGTTTTTTTTTGGTTTTTTTTTTTACTGCATGTGAACCTGGTATGACTCAGGGGTGTATGTGTCCTTGAGGAGCAAAACAGAGGTCTGGTTGAGCTTTCTGGTTTGAATCCTGTTTGGTTTTTTTGCCTAGTTGCTATTTTAATTCACTTAGAGGTAAAATAATGTATTTATAGCTGATTTTACTAGCTTATCTTACAATGGAGATAAAACTATTTAAAATAATGTGGAGATCAAAGCTCTTTTACTTTATATAGATACCACTTCAGTAGAATAAACACTGGTCTCAACAGCAATATAGACTTTCAGCAATCAATCTTTTCCTAAAATACTCAGAATAATTAAACAGCAAAGATTTCTGGTGTAAAAAGTACAACACATCTTTATATTTATTACAGAGAGCAATTCTTGGTGGCCTGACTATGACAATAAAATTGCTCCAATACGACTATATAGCAATTACCAAAATCAAACAGACAAAAAATGAAAACTGTTTGCTTTCAGGAGAGCTAAATAGATTGAGAATGTTGTTGTCTCTGTTGTTGATGCTATTAGGAAAACAGATTCTTTTGAGGTTGGCCTAAACTCTTCTCTAGAGGTAGAGAACCTTTCTTTAAGAGTCAGGTGTTTACTAAACAAACCAAAGCAAACAGATAGAGAAAAATAATTTAGTAAGAAGTTTCTGAGAAGAATTTGTTCCTATCATCACCTACTCTAGGGAAGAAAAGAGTATTTAGATGGAACATGGAGGATATAAACTCAAATCCTTTATTTGTCTGAGGAAACACAGGCTCATGTTACACATAAAACTTCTATAATGCCCTTATTCTATGGTATTTTGGGATTTCTCAGGCTTTATAGCATGGAACTAACTACAAATTGCACAAACTAAAAAGCTGGAGAAATTCTGTGGAGGCTAATTGTATTTTTTTATGTTATTTTTCAAGTCAACTCCCTGTTGCAGTCATTTTGAGAAGCTTGTTCACACACTCATGTGTGTGTAGCACAAAGGTATCATGGAGGAAATATGAAGATAAGAAATGGCTAATGGCAGTGAAACAGGTGTGCTTAAGAAATTCTGAAGAATGAGATGTTTATCTACATTCCTATATATCTAAATATTGATGCTGTAGCTACTGGTGTCACTGGCTTCTTATTTAGCATTGTGGTTTTTGCTAATCTTATTCTTGGTATTTTTTTTACTAGTCCTAGACATAAAGTAACAAGGACAGTGAGAATTAAAACAAGCTTTAAGATGAACAAAAATTACTAGCTGCCTTGGCCATTACAGGACCTTGTGAATTCAACTTTTCAAGAATTTTAGCTGGATCCAGAAAAGATCATAATGTTATATTTGCCTAAGAATCAAGACATCCAGATTGTTTCAGAATTACTGCATGTCTATAAAACTAGCCAATCTGTGAACTATATTGTAAAAATAAACATTTTAGAAAGCCTCACACCTAACTGTAAGAACGGACTATATTCAGAAATGAATGCACAATGTTTGTAAGAAAGATGGCAAGGAATTCTTCTTCCATTGGATTTAAGATTTATCTGAACATAGAAAGATCATGGTGTGTACCTATTGGAATTGAACTGGGGCTTGCCTATTGTGTAAATTATCAGCAAATTTGAGTATGTTTAAATACCATTAAATTTGTCAGTTATACAAACAATGACATGCACCATTCATATAAAATTGTATATATGAACCCACAAAAATTATATTTTTTGAAACCAAATTTTTATTGCATTTTAATACCCATTCTAATTTTGACTTTTATATATTTTTGGTTAGTGTGTCTGATTTCATGGTACTGTGACTCAGTTTTCATTTTCTTTGTTTCCCATCTTTAAAATTTTAAAGAGAAAATATTGACCTATATATAATTTCTACTGTAAGATTAATGTATGTGTTATGATAAGAAACACTATTATTTCAGTTGAAATAGTATTTCACTTACCACGAACATTTCCTGGACAACTCAAGGAAGGAAGTTTCTGTTATTTTTCACTATAGCTTTTGGGAAAGGAAAAGAGAAATGCTTTGTGGAGGATACTGAATCACTGAGTAAGATTTTACTTAAGAACTCATGAAAATTAGTCAGAAGTAATTAGCTGAGAAGATCCTATCTGGAGTTACTAACAGATGATTAAAGAAAAATGACATTAATAAAAAAAATTTATACTGGGCTGCTAAATTCCAAAAGATAGACTAATTTTTATTAGCTTTTCTAGGTTGTCTTGTGCTATTTTATGTGGTATATTGTTGTCTAGCTTCTTACAATAAGTTAAAATTATTGTATAAGTTTTTGTTCCATTTTCACATACCATTTTTTGTATGATTCATTAAGGCAATAATTGCATAAGTATGAAAGAGTCTCTTTTCCCAGAAATTTTGCTTGTTCTGGAGTCAGTAAATTTATGATGTGTATTTCTCCTACTGTATTGCAAAATATATAAAGCTATGCCTTAAAACACGTTCTAGCTCCATTATAGTGAACTACTTTAATAAAGAATATTTTTGCATGAAATGCCTTCCTAATCCAAATTTATTTAAGATGTAAACTGAATGGAAGTTGTATTGCCCCATAGCTGAAGAAGTTTCTCCTACATGTAAGAAAAATTGTCAATAATACAGAAAGGCAAAAATAGCTGCAAAAATAGTCTCAAATTCTGTCTTAAAATAAACAGCAGCAGATTCCCCTCCTGGTTGTTTTATTCAGGAGACAAGTCCTTTAAGATCTGCCAGACACCTGGTTGTACCATGTCATGATTTTTTCTTGGGCTTCATGCCTGAGTTCTCTTCACTTTTCTATATATGTTTTTAAGAATTGAGGAGTATAACCAAAACTATAAATTCTGCTGTTAGATTTTAATACTTCCTTGGATAATCAACCTTGCTTTTTTACTAACTTCCAGATTATTTCCTGTTTGATATTACTTTCTCCATTCCTTTTCTTTTGTCCAATATTTTTTCATCTTTGTATTCTTTACTGAAAGATCATTAATTTATTCTCGGAAGAGAAAATACTGCTATATCCTGATTACAATCCTGTCCTCTTTTCTGTGGCTGTTTCCAAGTTTTACAGGCCTGGCTCATGACTTTCATCACTTTCTCTTGAATTGTTATAATTTTATTTCACTTCTCTTTCTTGTTGCATGTTCTATCTCTCTTTGTTGTCCTGCCTATTCCACATATAATTTGTTGCCAGATATTTACATTTGGACTCCTAGCCCCTGTTCTGAGGACATGACTTGCAAACTATGATAAAGATCTGTCAGAATCCTTACAGAATAAATCAGCCAATTTTTCAGACACCTCATTTTGCTCAATTGCATGATCTTTTCTCATAATCTATAGACTTTATGTTTTGTTATAAAACAGATGAGTGAAACTATTTCTAGTAAGAGGAAAATAAATTATACTGTGGTGCTTTCTGTTTTAAGAAGTAATCATCTTTATGATGATAGTTTATGTTTGAGGGAATGAGGAAATTTTTAGGAATCTATTGTCTTTAGTGCCATTATGTTATTCAGTGTACAAATGAATAGGGGAAACATGTCACTATTCAAAGTAGCTTGGAGTCTGACTAATTACCCAGAGAAAAAATGTTACACTGTATACATGTAAGCAGCCTGATTTCACAGTCAGGTATAATGATATGTTCCCTTATTTCTTTCTATATTGAACCCCAGCCTGTTTCTAAGCTGTCGTGGTTGGGGCCTGGTTTAAGACTCCTAAGGGCTACTGCATGAACTATTTCCTGCTTGATTTGTTCAAAGGCTGGTTGTTGCTCTGGGCCCCATTTGAAATCATTCTTATTCTGGGTCACTTGATAGACAGGGCTTGCAATCAGACTGTAATTTGGAATTTTCATTCTCCAAAATTCCACAATGCCTAAAAAGGCTTGTATTTCATTCTTATTAGTTGGCGGTGACATCTCTGTTGTCTTATTAATAACATCCATTGGGATCCGATGGCATCCATCTTGCAATTTTATTTCTAAAAACTGGATGTCCTGTGCAGGACCCTTTACTTGCTTTGGTTTATGGCAAAACTGACTTTCAGAAGGATTTGGACAATTTTCTACCATTTTTCAATAACTTCTGCTTCTGTATTGCTCTACAAAATCACATCATCAATGTATTCCTGGTATTCCAGAGCTTCACCCTGTTCCAGTGCAGTCTGAATCAGTCCATGGCATTTCTTAGGGCTCTGCTTCCACCTCGATCCAGTCAATTCCAGGTGTACTTAACTATTCTCCAAGTGAAAACAAACCCTGGCCTGCAGTCTGCTACCAAAAGGATTGAGAAGAGCACATTAACCGTATCAGTTGTGGCATACCACTTGACTGTCTTTGACTCCAGCTTGTATTGAAGTTCCAACATATCTGGTACAGCAACATTCAGAGGCAGTGTGACTTCATTCAGGCTATGACAGTCTATTGTTAGCCTCCATTCCCCACTGGACTTTCATACTGGCTGTATGGGGCTCTTAAAGGGTGAGTGGGTCCTGCTGGTCACTCCTTGGCTCTCTGGTCAATCAGTTTATGGATGAGAATTGGGGAGGCTTGGTTGTTGCAATATTGTGCACTGCTGTGGTAGGCATTGGCATCTGCTGTTCTTCAACCTTCATCAAGCCCACAACAGAAGGGTTATCTGAGAGACCAGGAAAGGTAGACAACTGTTTATTTTCCTCTGTCTCCAAGGCAGCTGCACTGAAAACTCACTGATACCCTTTTGGGTCCTTGATATACTCTCTGCTGAGACAATTTATGCTAAGGATGCGTGGAGTATCTGGGCCAGTCACAATGAGGTGCTTCTGCCACTCATGCCCAGTCAGGCCTACCTCAGCCTCCAATGCAGTCAGCTGTTTGGATTCCCTTGTCTCTCCAGAAGTACAAATGAGGTTTGCCCCTGCATAGTTTGATGGCATTAGGGTACACTGTGCACTAGTATCTACTAAAGCCTTGTAGTCCTGTGGGGCTGATGTGTCAGGCCATCAAATCCATACAGTCAGTAAACCCAGTTATCCTTCTCCTCCACCAGGCTGGAGGCAGGACCCCTCTAATACTGGCTACATGATTCCCAGCTAACCTCTTGTACAAATGGACTAGAACCTCTCTCCATAGTCAGTAGTGTAATCAACACTTCCATTCTGCATGGAAAACTGTCCACTGGAGACTTGAGCAGCAACTTGCCTGAAAGAACCTCATTTGTGGTTATTTTTCCCTGCAATTCCTGCACCCATGCTTCTAGGGTCCAGATATGTTTTCCATCCTACTTCCTCATATTCTCTCTGTCGTCCCACAGATAAAACCACAGGGTACCTCATGGTGTGTACCTTTTATATCCTCTCTCTTGAGCATAAGGACTTTTTCTGTTAATTGCTGAGATACAGGCCCATACAGGTGGGGAGTAAGACTCTGAAGTGCTGGAATTCCTGGGTCAGTTTATCTTATAGTTTTTCCACAGTCAAGAGAAATGAAGAAATACTGTCTTCATGTTCCCAGATTTGACAAATCACTTCATCCACTGTTGGTGACACACCATCTTTCCAAATTAATGTTGCCAGTGGGTTTGCATGCACTGTTGGTGCACTCTATACAGATTTCCACCACATGAGTTGTAGGCATAGGACTGTATCTGTGGAGAACTGCGCATTGCCTGGGATGCAACACATAATTTCTAGCACAGCTAATTCCCTCAGGTATTGAATGCCTATTAAGTCCATTTACCTAGGTGACATGGAATATCCTCCTTGTAGGGACACCTTTGCTCACACTTGACAGTGGCTGCCTCCAGAGCCTAAGGGCTTATGTCTTTTTTCTCTTCTCTTTGTCAGTTTCTGCTTCCTTAGCAAGTGATCTTGGCTGCTTGGCTTCCTTCCACTCTAATTCTAAACTGCCCAGTTGTCTGATGATCAGAGCAACCAGATGGTAATATGCTCACCTGATTCAAAAATCTTTTTGCATCTCCTACAGCTCACTCAAGGATAGTGATTGGGTGATGGTTTTCTCTTCTGTCTCTTCTTCCTGTTCCTGTGATGACCCTTGGTAAAGCCACTGAAAATGTCCCTTGTGATGGCCCTGCTTCTTCATCTCTTCCCTCTCTGACCTTCTTGTTCCCTTTGACTGTCTTTGCTAAAGCTTTTTTACAGGGTGACTTTTGTGTACATTCCATCTGCTTCTGTGCAGGGACAACTGACACCAGCATGTGTCGATTCTCTGATTCAGTGGCAGTGTCTGTCACTGGGGTGAGAGTGGCCACAGTATCTGTCACAGTGGTTGGAGTAGCAGCAGTGTCTGTCATTGGGGTTGGAGCAGCTGTGGGGTCTGTTATCTTATTGTCAGATCCAGAGGGCTTCTTTTCACCCTGAGGATACTGAACAGTGTTGAACATGGCTCAATAGACCTGAGTCAGGCTCCAACATGCTGCAGTGATTTGTGTCTCTTTGGAGTTGCCAGGGTGACAGCACAGCTTTTCCAAATATTTTACTAGTGTTTCTGGATATGCACTTGTTCAGTGGTAAGGTGCAAACACATTGGAGGTGCCCACTGTCCTAGGTACTTGCCTATACTATCCCACACACCCCACCAGTCAGAACTATCCAGCCTTTGAGCAGACCTCTGAGCGATGTTCATAATTAATTGTCTGACCTTAAACAAGACCTCAGCCATATGCAGCAATATGCTGGCTCCAAGCAAAACGACCAGGTTGGTTTCAAGGGTATTCAGAGGATATTAAAAATCTTTTAAATTCTCACACTACTGTAATCAGCCTGGAGGAGAAGGAAGGAAAGAAGGAAGAAAGATGTAGGAAGGTATCTCTCCCTTAAGTTGCCTTTCTGAGGAGAAAAGGCCTAAGGTATGACCAGGTTGGTTTACCGACTGGCAACACTATCATATCATAAGTCAATACCACAAAATACCCCACAATGATAGCCTTAACCCAGACCCCAAGGGCAATAAACACACAGGGAACACATACTGCAAAGAAGATATTACTGGTATTACAGAATACAACTCTGAGACAAAACACAACTGTGAGGGCAAATAAATCAGCATTGTAACCAGTGACTATTAAGCCAATACAATGAAAGTTTATAAGAATTTTGTTTTAATGCACTCTGGTCAGATCTGTCATTATCTCAGCCCATCATGACCCAGATTGGGTGCCAAAAAGGACTGTTGTGGTTTAAGCTCAGCTGGCAACTAAACACCATGCAGCCTTTCATTCATATCCCCTGGCACCCTGGTGGAATAGGGAGAAGAAGAAAAGAATCAAAAGTAGTACTTGTAGGTTAAGAACATTTTAATAATTGAAACAAAGTAAAATGTAATAATAATGGCAAATAATAATAATGATAATGTAAAAAATAAACCCCAAGAAGAAACAAGTGATGCACAATACAACTGCTCACCACCCACCGATGCCAGACCCCATCCCCAAACCCTGATTGGCCCCTCTTCCAGGTAGCTCTCCCAGTTTATACACTGGGCATGATGTTCTATGGTCTGAAATATCCTATCGTCCAATTCAGGTCACCTGTCCAGGCTGTGCTCCCTCACAGATTTTTTTTGTCTACCTCCCCACTGGCCGAGCATGAGACATGAAAAGTTCTTGATTTAAGATTAACATGATTTAGCAACAGCCAAAACATCAGTGTGTTATCAACATTATTCCCGCACTGAATCCAAAACACAGCACTGTACTAGCTACTGAGAAGAAATTAACTCTATCCAAGACAAACCCAGGACACAAATCTATCCATATACACAACCACTTGTTGCTAACAGAGTATCACAACATAACTTGAAATATTTATATGCATACATTAATATTTATTTATTTCCATATATTTATTAAAGTAATTTATACCTGTGGTCCTGGAAGAGGGTTAATGATAGCATATTTAATAATTGAAGACAAAAGTTCATAGCTCAGTTAGAAATTATCACTAACTAAGCAATTACTAGCCACTGGCAAGGTAAAAGGTAGTGTAGCTTAATGCTGGGAGGACAACCTCTGAAAATGAAACAGACTCTCAGTGCTTGGTATTAAAATTGCCATATAAATGAGTAAAATGTAATGGAATATAATTAGGGCAAAGCTGAGGTCAAGTATCCTTTAAATTGAGATTAAGCATATTATTCATGACAGTGGAGACATCATTAGACATGTATAAAGTCTATGAAGAACAAGCTATGTGAGAGGATATCAGTATTTGAGCTTGACATTACCAGTCAGCAGATTCAGACTTCTCTTGTGATACATAAGTGATATAAATCTTCAGGAACACTATTTTGTGCTAGAAGTGGAAACATAAACCTGTGCAACAGCAAGTCTGGGATACACATCTCTATTCTAACACAATAATTCATTTGTTATTATTTTGCAATTGATAAATGACACACACAACATGAACAGAAAAGTGGGAGGTAAAGTTGGAAGGTAAAGAAATAAAGGTAAGAAAGAAGAGGGTGGGAGGAAAAAAAATAAAGATTAATGCACTGCTCTGGTACCATAAAACCCAAGTCAACAATTTCAGGATGAAAGATGAGAGAAGGAAGCATAATGAGAATAAAGGTGAAAAAATATTATGAAATTCAGTACAGTTAACTGATGTAAATTATGCAGTCTGGTTCTGTTAAAGTATTATCACCAGATGCTATGAAACTTTAATATCTTATGTAAAATGGTAAATATACCTTTGAGAATAAATGACGTCTCAGATTTTTATGCTAGAGAAACTAGACTCAACCTTTTTTTACTATGATAGTGCCACCTTGCTCATAGGGACATTTTATCATGGAAATCTTGTTAATTTGTGACAGGGTGCTTACAAAGGGGCAAAGGAGCATATACATATTGATAAATATATCTTAGAAAAGAATAATAGAAGGCATTGGAACCACAGAGGAGTTAGTTAGATTTTAAATAACAGAAACCACACAAAAATATTGAATTTTCAGAATGCATTTCTTTTTGTTTTCTGTTCCTTTTCTCTATTTGTTCTCTTAATTAATACCTAATTGAAAAGCAAGTGTCTCTGGTGCTGGCATGATTGGCAGTGGTGTGCTCTGATGTGCTGTATGGGCGATTTCTGAACCTAGGAAACCTCAGGGAAGATCAGAGACCTGCCAGTTACCTGCACCTTGCACAACAGTGGCTGATGGGACCTGAACAGGGCCAGCAGTAACAGCTGTGAAGATCCCCTGCCATATAGAAGCAGCCCCTGGAGCAACTGGGAGCGTTGTCAAGAGGGTGAGCAAACAGGCTATGGCACATCAGCAGTTGGTGTAGAAGGGGTGCAGGGCAGGTGCCTGCCATTTTGACAAGGGAGCAATGGTATCCACCTGGCAGAAAGCCATGGCCTCCCTGAGCTCTGCACCCACCATGGTGAAGCAGCTGCTCAGAGAGAGCTCCAGTGGGAGCACACTGGTGACACCTTGGTGTCAGCTGCAGGTTGGGCCTGGCTCTGATTGCAGTATGGGATGGCAGGAATGAGCACAGATGTGGGAGGTGCACTAGGATAGAACAACTTCTCCATTTAGAGTGCCCCGGTGGGGATGGTGTGTAGATTGAGGACTACAGGGAGAGCAAGAGGGAGAAGGATTACTGGAACCACACCCTACCTTGCCTGGGACAAGCCTCACAGGCAGACAGGACACATGATACCAAGGATTCACTATCAGGAGGACTCTGCCTGGTTGAGCACAGTGACGTTAGGGATAGCTGGCAGCAGTAACATGGACCTGCCCAGCTCAGCAGGCACATTTCCTCTGTGACAGCCTCACCTACCCACATGCCCTGTCATTATGTATGAGGCTCTGAAAGTAAAACTGAACAATTATGAGGATAATGATTCATCTAGGACAGAGGCATTACTGAGGTGCATATACCCTGCATCAAAAGTGCTCCCGTCAAGAAAAACAGACCAATCGTGATAGCAGATTCTCATTTGAAGGGAACAGAAGGCCAAATATGCAGATCAGACCCATTTCTTAGGGAAATCAGCTGCCTCCCTGTGGCCTAGATTAAAGATGTGAAGAGAAAGTTCCCTGTCCTGGAATGACCTGAAATCAGGTTATCAGCCATTATTGATTTTTCAGGTAGGCAGTGATGAAGTTGCATGAAGAATTCTGAGGACAACAAGGAGAGACTTCAGTGCCTTAGGATGACTGGTTAAGGGATTAGGAGCACAAGCAGTGTTCTCCTCTGTCCTTCCATTGCAGGGAATGAAGAGGAAGGAAACAAGAAGAGCAGCAGATCAAGACCTGGTTCTGAGAATGGTGTCACCAGCAGAATTTATGGGGGGTTGGGTCAGTTTACATGACAACAGACCTACAGGCAACAGACTGGGTACATCTGTAACCTATACTATTCCTTCATTTTGTGATCATTAGTTTCAGATGTGCCTGTTTTTCATTTCACATGTTCTAGCATTTCCTATTGTAACCCTGCTTTCAGAAGTTAAGAGGTTAATGAAGCTAGCATGTGGAAAGGATTCCTGTGAATTTTCTTTTGTTTATTTTGGTTTTATTCCCCCTATCCCCCGGATTACTATTCCTTTGTTGAACAGTTAACAATTGCAAAATATATATGTGTGTGTGTGTGTGCGCACACATAGTAGTGCTCCATTTACTAGGCAGAAGACAGGCAAATATTTGATAACCTTTACAGACTGTATGAGGCCATGGACATGTTTTTTACAAAATTATTTTAATGAGGCCTTTTTTTCCATGGTTGGGGACATAATTTCTAATATGTAAACTATTTGTTATCATTTAAATATATCTATTATATAAGTTTATGATTCCGGATGCTGAATTGGATGTTAATCAAACACGTTTTTGAGAGATGGAAGAGATAGCACAATGGCTTATCCAATACTGAAAAGAGAATTACTATAAATTAAAAAATCCCACAACAACAAAACACAGAACAATGAGAACAAAGTCTGTAAAAATGGCATTTAAGTCCATTAATCTAACCCAACTGGTAAGTATAAAGGTACTGAACCTCCAATGAGAGCATTTTATAGGTAAACAAAATGAAAATACCGTCTGCCTTATTGTGTGATTTGACCATGTCAGAGTATATTGTGAGCCTTTTTTACCAAATATCAATTAAACATCCTTCTAGATCCACTTATTTCTGTACAGTCATACTTACATTACACAGTAGAATAGAACACTTATGAAAATTCCTGTTAAAGTACAAGAATATGGTGATCTAGACAGGTGTTCTGAGCTCAATAAATACACAAGCACACATAATCACAGTTGTATAATAAATATATATCAGATTTCTGCATTTGTAAGCTCACAGTAGCAGCTTTTATTGAGGAATACTGCTGCTCTGCTATATATTAGCTGAACAGGCAGACATCGATATGAGGTAGAGGACATCTCTAGCTTTCCTCATATAACTTGTTTCTAGGTCTGCATCATTATTTGGATGTGTGTGATAAACAGGAGATGCATTAATCATTGCACTGAAAGGAATGAAGTAACAGTGGTGTTTAGCTAGTGAAGCTGAATTAACTTTATTCTGTAGATTCTAGTTTTGATACCCAAATGCTGGACACAATGCTTACCTTGCATCTCTAAAATTCTTATCACTACTATGTAACACTTGTCAATCTATTCAATCTCTAAAAAAATCTTTAATGCAATAATACTTAGCTCAGAAATTTAGATTGTAATGAATCATGGAGTGATGTGGACAATGAAGATATTAACAGTGCTGTAACATATCTTGAGAAATAACAGACATTATTTCTAATAAATTTATTCCAGCCATATCATTAGTGCTTTTATAGTTGTAATTCTTCCTGAATTTTCTTTATAGGCTATTTCTCTGAGTTTTGATATCTTGGGTATTGATCATTTCTTCTGGATAAATTAAAATGCAAGTAACTTTATGTACAAGATGTAACTTTTCTGAGCTTCTTATAAAACTTTATTTATAATTGCTGTTTATAAGGACTTAGCAGTTCTATTTGAATACCTTTCATATAGTTTTCAATGTTCCTCTGCCATTTCTTTGTTAAGAAAAAGTCAGTAGGTGGGCCATGCATTCAAAAATTTAAAAAAATCATCCTTTCTTCTTGTATTAAGAACATAAAGCTATTGAAAAATATTATGTATAGTGAAGAGGAATTGCAAATGGCAACTAGTGCATCATTGTTCTATAGGATCTCTAGCTGTTTTCTGACAATTTTGGCATATATAAAGTCCTTTTCAAGACCTTCTGCAGGAATAAGCATGTCTGGTATATTTTATAGATGACTTGTATTAGTAACCTGTTTTCTTATACATTTGAAAAAACTGAGAATCTGCCTCTCAAAGAGGCCAAGCATCAGGATTTAATTAAACTCTGTAGGTTCTTAAACTACTTACAAGAAACTAATATCACAAAGATAACACAGAAGCAAAACATGCTATTCAAGTATTTTGAGGCACAGATAATCTTGCCTCTGCTAACTGGAAATGTTTGCTGATTAAGTCAAATAAAGAGCAGTAGCTAAATACCAGAGAATATGAGCAATGTGATTTCGATGTTGCACTAATAATATCCACAAATTTGTAAAACAAAATTAATGTTCTATCATTAATGTTCAAAATAATAATTCATATAAATCTTTAAATGAGAAATATTGGAGCTTATTATATTTTTGGTTTTTTTCCTCTAACACTCAATATTTTTCAATAGTTAGCCCCTACAGAGTGAATTCATTTGTATCTTCCAAAACAGGGTATAAATTGTTAGTACATCTTAAATAAAAAATAATAATTATTATATTTTTTTAATCATTCATGGAGAAAAGTTATTTTAACACTCGGGTTTTTTTCAAGATTAACACATAAATCTTGTTCAGCATGAATAGAAACAGGTAAAACTACTAAACTGAGAACAACAAATAAGTGCAGACAGACCCCCTGCCCCCCAAATAAAAAAATTACTTCATATTTCAAGTCTCACATACATCTAATTTCAAGAACCTTGTCCTTAGTTCTAGTGTATGTTACAGTCCTTATTCCAACTCCATACAGTTTGTTAAAAATTTCCAAGTAAAGTTCATCAGAGGCAATGCACAGATTTAAACTTTTGTAATTGTATGAAAAGACATGGAGATTGAACAACAATACTCATAGATATGAATAAGAGCACTACCACTACTTGTGTTGCTCACTTAAATATTCAAAACCAGCACAAAGTTATTTTTGCTACCTTGACTGATTATAGAGAAATACTGCCTGTAAGAACACTTCTTTTGCAGGTCAGCATCCCAAACTGACTGCATACACTTTAGAGAGTTTATAAGGAATTTAGCTTTATTTTTCTGATTTGTTTGACTTAATAAAAATTTTTCAAACTATTTCAATTTTAGCAAAGAGTGAATTGGAAGAATAGCTTCCTAGGAGTTGTGTCAAATTAGAAATTCTCACACTAATATATGTTCTGTATAATCTGATATTAAATCTAGAAGTATAAATAAAATATAAAACCCATTATAAATAATATAAATGTGGAGTTCTTTTGTTCATGCATGTTTATTAATAACTTCTATTAGTACCTTTCTAGTAATTGCTGTTATATTTTATCTAGTATTACTTCCCAACAACACATAAAGTTTCCAAGTTAATATGGCAAGAAAAAAATTAGGTTCTAAATTGATAGGTTCTTGGACATTATGACTAAGATTTCCACATTAGAGCAGAACAAATAAGACCAAAGGACTTCTCAAGATTCACCTTGCAGAATACTTCTATAAACTTTGTCCTTGGGAATCAAGTCAATCATCCATAAATACTATCTGCTTAAAACAATATGTGACTATGAAGACATTCTGTGCTCTGTGTGTAACACAGGTAGTTGATGTGTCTTGCAGCCTAAGGATAGTTTTCTGTTACGTTCTGATTCTTTTTTTTCTTTCTCTCTCATCTTTTCTTCTGGGGAATAAATAGAAAAAATCTATTTTCTCTTTTGTTTTACTGTTTTTTTAAGTGTGCTTGTTTGAGCTGAAGTAG
>NW_008691935.1:0-334 GCF_000695815.1 Acanthisitta chloris
GCGCCATTGGCGGAAGGGCCGCGAGGCGCTGGACGCACCCTACGCAACTGGCGTAGCCGCGGAGCGCTGCGCTCTGCCTGCGCCGCTGGCGGGGACTGTCCGTGGGCACGGACAGCATTTCCATGGACACAGGGACTTCAGTGCACACACAGGAGTTCCGTGGACACTAGGGATTCCATGGACACAGGGAGTTTCATGGATGCAGAGCAGTTCTGTGGACACAGGGGATTCCATGGTCATGGGGAGTTCCATGGACACACAGGAGTTCCATGGACATTAGGGATTCCCTGGACATACAGGAGTTCCATGGACACACAGGAGTTCCATGGCCACT
>NW_008691935.1:395-1518 GCF_000695815.1 Acanthisitta chloris
TAGGGATTCCCTGGACATACAGGAGTTCCATGGACACAGGGAGTTCCATGGATACACAGGAGTTCCATGGACACACGGAGTTCCAAGGACGCTGGGGATTCTATGGACACAGGGAATTACATGGATACAGGGAGTTCCGTGGACCCTAGGGATTCCATGGACACAGAGGAATTCCATGGAGACAAGGGATTCCATGGGCTTGGGGAGTTCCATGGACATGGGAGCTCTGTGGACGAATGAGGGGCTCCGTGAACATAGGTGATTTTTGTGTACACAGAGGAGTTCCATGGGCATGGGTGGTTCCATTGACACAGGTCGTTGCATGGACACAAGGGGCACCATGGACGCAGGGGATTCCATGGGCACAGGTGGTTCCATGGACACAAGGGGCTCCATGGACACAGGGGATTCCATGGACACAGGACAGGTGATGGACACAAGGGGCTCCATGGACACAAGGGATTCCATGGACACAGGGGATTCCATGGACACAGGGGAGGTTCCATGGACATGGGGGATTCTGTTGGCACGGAATAGTTCCATGGACACAAGAGGTTCCATGGACATGAGGCTCCCTGTCATCCTCGGAGCTCCCACTGGGTCACTCTGAGGGGCTGATAGTGCCCCAGGGCCATGTGCCCCAGAGATAGTGCCGCGAGGGATTCCATGGACACAGGGGATTCCATGGACACAGGGGAGGTTCCATGGACATGGGGGATTCTGTTGGCACGGAATAGTTCCATGGACACAAGAGGTTCCATGGACATGAGGCTCCCTGTCATCCTCGGAGCTCCCACTGGGTCACTCTGAGGGGCTGATAGTGCCCCAGGGCCATGTGCCCCAGAGATAGTGCCGCGCACTCCGGAGGGTTCCGGGACGGATAAGGCTCCAGCTCAACCCCGGCCAGGGCGGGAGCAGAGCGTGGCTTCCCTGATAACAAAGGGAGCAGAGCTGATCCCCTCTAGGGCAAAGGAATCATTCCAGATGGTCTCCACATCCCCAAAACGTGTGTTTGATGTGGAAGTGGAGCAGCTTCTCTGGCGTTTGCCTTCCCCCACGGTTCATGGATCAGCTCTTCGACCCCTCAGGCGCTGGCTCCATCCATGTGGAGCGGAGCCAATTC
>NW_008691935.1:1661-12921 GCF_000695815.1 Acanthisitta chloris
TCCGGTCTCTCTACTTGGCATTCCCAGAAACCCAACCACATGGGTTTTCTGGCATTTCAGGCTAGTTTTAACATCCCTTTCTCCGTGGAAAAGCCCCGTTGGAAGCTCCCCTGGAGTTTTCCCACTCCTGCAGTATTTTTCCAAGTGGATCCCAAGTCCACAATGGGATCCGTCACCTGCTGTACTTTCCCTCCCTTCCATCCTGGTGCAGGATGGATTCACAGCGTGGGTCTGGGTTTTTCCAGCCCAGTGGGAGGGAGAGGAGTCAGATGCAATCCATGTGGGAATGGTGGAGCTATTCCCCTCCTGAATTCCTGCGGGTGGGAATTGTGGCAGCCTCTAATTACGGCACTGCTGGAAAACCATCCCTGGTAATTAAAACCTTTGTGTCAAGGGGTCGGAGCCCGGATCCGCCCAGTTGTATCCATCCAGGAATCCTGTTCCCACCTCGCTGTGCAGCTTGTTCTAATTAGGGGTTAATGACACCTGAGTCCTCATGGCAGCGTTTTCCCTCGGATCCCACTGGAATCCTATGGAATTGAATGGTGATTGTTGTTATCCAGCTCTGAGGGGAATTTTCCCCCGGAATGGCTCAGGGTCCGTCGGGGTTTGTCCCACACCAGCAGCATCAAGTGCTGTTCCAGGATGTGTTGTGGATTCCAATGGCTTGGGACGAGCCAAGGCCTCAGGGTTGTTCTGCCTGTCCCAATAAGCCGTGTGGATGCATCGAGCTGGGATCGACCCTGAGCTGGGGTTGGCTTTGCTCGTCTGCCCCAGTGCTGCAGCTGTTGGAGCTTTAATCTTGGCTCTTTGGGAAGCTTAGATCCACGTTGGGATCCTGGATCCATGCCGTGACCCCATTCCAGCCTCAAAACGCACATCCTGCTCCAGGGCCAAAACATGTGGGAGGAGGGTCCCAAAGGGCCTTCGGAGCCCAAAATCCCTGTGGATGGATCTGGAATTGGGCTGGGAACCCTCTAAATCCACGAGTTAGCCCAGCGGGGCTGGAATTTCTCCCTGGGGAAGGGCTGATCCGTTGGGATGTTGGAATTGGCAGTGAGGGACCTGGAGTGCCTCCACCCTCCAGTTTAGTGGTAAGAGTGCAAAGGGAATAAAATCCAGCAGGGAAACGGGATCATTAGTGGGATTAGCTGTGGGCCCGAGGAGCCCCACATGGAGCAGCCGCTCTTTGGAGCCCTTGTCCCAGCCCTGCTCCGACAAATCCCACCGGCCGAGCCTTTCCCGGAGCTGTCTCCGGCCCTCGGGACAATGGAGCCGTTGTGGCTGAGGACGATCCCGGCGGATCCTGACCTCAATGGGGCATTATGAGCCCTCGGGATGGCCGTGCCGAGGATACGGCCGAGGTCACCCAGAGCGCTGGGACTGTCCCGTGTTGGAGTGTCCCCTGCTCTCACTGGGATGCTGGATAGGCTCCCTGGAATGCCTTGGAGAGCCCAAGGTGGTGATGAACCCTAGGATTTAGAAGCATTGCCCCTGGCCCAATGTGGCTCACTGAGATTTGGAGCAGGTGCGAGCACTGCCAGAGAGAGAGCTGAATCTCATGGAAGGGTGGAGATGGCAGAGGCTTTGGAATAAGGGACGAGCAGGGTCAGGCAGGAACAGGTAGGGACAGACAGGAATCAGCCATGGACAGACAGGGATGAGACCTGGACAAGCAGGAACAGGTATGGATCGGGCAGGGGGCAAGCAGGAACAGGTAGGGATCAGTCAGGGGGCAAGCAGAGACAGACAGGGATGAGACCTGGACAGGCAGGAACAGGTAGGGATCAGGCAGGGGGCAAGCAGGAACAGGTAGGGATCAGTCAGGGGACAAGCAGGATCAGGCATGGGCAGACAGGAATGCGACAGGGCAAAGCAGGGACAGACGGGAATCGGGCAGGGACAGACAGGGGTGTGACAGGGCCAAGCAGGGCCAGGCAAGGCCAGGCAGGATCAGGCAGGGCCGAGGCTGTATTTCCCCTGGTGTTTTTCTGGAATGGGATGTGCCTCCTCCACCCAGTGACTTTTGTCCCTTTGCCCTTCCGGCCCTGCATGCTCACAGCTCACCTGGGAGCCAGGTGGGAGGAGGATCCGGATGGGATGTCATCACCCGGAGGTGAGGTGTGACCTCAGCAGAGCCAGCGCTGGGGACATCCCCAGAGCTAGCAGCCACTCTGGGTTTCCCCCTGGATTGTTAACCTCCTTCCTTCCCAAGGGAACAGACTCCGGAGGGAACACCATTTCCCCTCATTTCCCCTGTTTTCCTCCCATTTTCCCCATTTTCCACCCAGCAGCTGCCCAGGGCCCATCCCGTGGCTCCTCCAGCCCTCGGACATGCCTCCTTCCCTCCCAAGCCGCAGGACTTGTCCTCCCGGTTGGGCAGGAAGTGTTTTTCCAGGGTGATAACCCACATTCAGGGGACTGCTTGGAGCAGGGATCAGGATTTGCTGGGAAACCTCTGGCAGGGTGATGCTGTCAGGATCTTGCTGCTGTCATTCCTGAGGCTGCTGACGTCCAGGCTGGGCAATTCCTGGCAGAGCCTCTCCCTGGGTGTGGTGCTGGTGACAGCTCTGCCACATGTGGTGCCACCTCCGTCCTCAGCTGATAATCCACCTACCTGTTCCTTCAGTGGAATCCTGAATCCACTTGGAGCTGCCCCAGCAGCTCCCGGGGAGGTTCCTATTTCCCAGCAGGCATGAGCTTCCCTGTCCCATTCCCGTCACCCTCGGCTTGGGAAAAGGGTGGTGACAGCCCTGATCCAGACTTCCCATTGGAGCAGTGCCTTTTCCAGGGAGAAACACCCACCTGAGGACTCTGGGCACCAGTGCCAGGAGGAATGCTGTTGTGTGAGACTGGAATTTTAGGGAATAAAGAGGCAGTGATGGGTTCGTCCCTCTGCCAAGGCATCGCGGTTTTTCCCTCTGTATTATCAGGGTGTTCAAACCCTTCAGGCACTTAAATTTCTGGGATTTGATGTAATTCCTTCTTTCCCAATTCCCTGAGAGCAGTCACTGGGGTGAGGATGGAGGAGCTTCCCTCTTCTCCTGTTCTCTCCAGGATTCCTTGGCTTTTCCGCAGCTCCAGCTCTGAGCTGCCCTGTGCCACGGGGAAGGATGGTGGGGGCTGGCCTTGGGATTGGGGAGAGCAAATTCCCATCTTGCCACAGGGAATATCCTGCAGGAAGGCAGGAACTGATCCTGGGTCTGTGTTCCCAGGAACATCCTTTATCCCCCTGCAGGAGGATCTTGCATGTGTCTGAGCCCCTTCCACCCTTCCAGTGCCCTCCAGTCCCTTCCCAGTGCTGTCCAGGATATCCTGGAGATCAACTGGATGAAGTAATTTGTTGAACACATGACTAAACATCTTTTCACCCCTTCCAGGGATTTCCTTCCCCGTGGCTCTGGAATCGTCACGCGTCGGCCTCTCATCCTGCAGCTCATCTTCTCCAAGACAGGTATGGGGGTGGGAAACATGGAGTTCCATTGACCTTTGTCCCAGCGAGCTGTTCATGGAGTTGCCAGTGGTTTCTGGGGCCCAGGAGCTGAGGGGGATTGGGAAACGGGGGATTGGGAAATGTCAGTGGCGGCAGTTGGTCGGTGAGGTATCCGGGATGAGTGATAAGATGTGCAGGATGAGAGATAAGGACACCTGGATGATAAGGTTTCCTGGGTAGGGTGTTCCAGGCCTGGAAGAGGGGTGGAAGGGCGAGGCAGGGCCAGGGTTTCCCCGTGAGGGAAGGAGGAAGGAAGTGATTGCACCATCCTGACCACAGCGAGTCATGGCCCCAGAGCTGTTGAAATATTTTTTGCCAGGGTGGCTGAGGATCCCAGTGTCTGCAGGGACACAAAGCTTCTGCCATGCATGGGCTGCCTGGTGTCAGGGAATCATGGAATGGTTTGGGTTGGAAAAGCCTTGGAGCCCTTTCTCCTGGCACTGGCAAGGCCACCACTCACCTGTGTCCCTGAGGGACACATCCACAGGTTTTGGGCACTTCCAGGGACAGTGACTCCCCCCTGCCTTGGGCAGCTTGTGCCAGGGCTGGAAAACCCTTTACAGGGAGGAAGTTTTGCCCAAATCCAACCTAAACCTTCCTTGGTGCAACTTGAGGCCTCTCACGCTGTCACCTGGGTGAAGGGACCAACCCCCTCCTGGCTCCACCCTCCTTCCAGGGTTTTGTCAGGAGCCAGAAGGTTCCCCAGAGCTTCCGTTTTTCAAGCTCAGCCCCCGCAACTCTCCTTAGCTGCTCCCACAAGTTCTCCAGACCCTTCTCCGTGTCCTCCAGATCCTTCTCCATGTTCCCTAGACACCAGTGCAGATCTCTCTGTCACCTCCTGGCTTCCCTGTCCTGTGCCGAAAGTGCCAAATATTCTTTGCTGCTAACATCCATTTCCTGATCCCTTCCAGAATATGCCGAGTTCTTGCACTGCAAATCCAAGAAGTTCACGGACTTCGACGAGGTGCGGCAGGAGATCGAAGCGGAAACTGACCGTGTCACAGGCACCAACAAGGGCATCTCCCCCATCCCCATCAACCTCCGCGTCTACTCCCCGCACGGTGAGGGAATCCTCTGCCCTGGGATGCCTCCGGGTGGGAAGTCTCCAGGAAAGAGGAAAATTGAGGATGTGCAGATGCATCCTAAAGGCCACAGTGGTTGCTCCGTGTGTCCAGTGGGTCTTACGTTGGCCTGGGGGTTGCTGGGGGCCCCCCTGGGGTGAATCCATCAGGAACCTCCCTTCAGAGGGGCTGTTACTGTGTGGATCCATCGGCAGATCTGCAGGGATCCGTCTGCTGGGCCCTTCACCCTGATCTGTGTCCTCCCAGTGCTGAACCTGACGCTGATCGATCTCCCGGGGATCACCAAGGTGCCGGTGGGGGATCAGCCGCAGGACATCGAGTTCCAGATCAAGGACATGATCCTGCAGTTCATCAGTCGGGAGAGCAGCCTCATCCTGGCTGTCACGCCGGCCAACATGGACCTGGCCAACTCCGACGCGCTCAAGATGGCCAAGGAAGTTGATCCTCAGGGTAAGGGGGATGTGGAATTTCTCCGTGCCTGGATTGTGCTGGGTTCAGAGGGGTGAAGTGTCAGTGGCCATCATGGCACAGTCTGGTGCCTGGATTTGGTGCCAGAGGAGCTTCTCTTCCCGACTCATCCTCCTTTTCCACCTTCTAGTTCTCCTCTCCATCCTGTAGCAGTGCCTGATTTTGATGCCAGTGGAGCTTCTCTTCCCACATCCTCTTCCTCACCCTCCTCTCTGTCCCTGGCAGTCACAGCAGGGCCGGGAATTCCACTCCAGGCCATGGGTCCCTCTTGGGTTGTGCCCTCCTTGCCACTTGTTTTGGTCGTGATTAATTGGGGTTAATTGATTGCCTGTTGGGCTGCCGCAGGCCTGCGGACGATCGGAGTCATCACCAAGCTGGACCTGATGGATGAAGGCACTGACGCGCGGGATGTGCTGGAGAATAAGCTGCTGCCCTTGCGGAGAGGTACAGCAAGGCATGCATCCTCGAGTCACTCCGTGTCCTCCCGTGCCTCTCCATGTTCTCGTGTGTCCCTCTGTGTCCTCTCCATGTCCTGTGTCCCCACCACCTCCTCCGTATCCTCTGATGGGGACAGTGTAGCCATTCCGAGCTAGCTGGGAACCCTGGCTCTCCCCACTGCTGCACTTCAGGATCTGTCCCCGCCCT
This sequence comes from Acanthisitta chloris, assembly GCF_000695815.1. Lineage (NCBI taxonomy): Eukaryota > Metazoa > Chordata > Aves > Passeriformes > Acanthisittidae > Acanthisitta > Acanthisitta chloris. The sequence goes on from NW_008691935.1 coordinate 7,350, forward strand.
GAGCCCCATGTCATGCCCCTGCAGGGTACATCGGGGTGGTAAACCGCAGCCAGAAGGACATCGATGGGAAGAAGGACATCCGAGCCGCGCTGGCGGCCGAGCGGAAGTTCTTCCTGTCACACCCGGCGTATCGGCACATGGCTGACCGCATGGGCACCCCTCACCTCCAGAAAGTCCTCAACCAGGTGGGCAGGGCCCTTCTTGATGTTCATCCCACCTGGAAAAGTGATGTTCCGGCCTCCCAGCTCACTTCTTTCTGTGCCTTCGCAGCAACTGACCAACCACATCCGGGAGACACTGCCCTCGCTGCGGAGCAAGCTCCAGAGCCAGCTGCTTTCCCTGGAAAAGGAGGTGGAGGAGTACAAGAACTTCCGCCCTGATGATCCCACAAGGAAAACCAAAGCTTTGCTGCAGTAGGTTCCTCTGGCTCCAGGCTGCGTTCCCAGTCTTGGGAACAGTTATCTGTGCCCATCCCTAACCTGCCCATGTCCTCCCAGACCCCAGAAAAAGTGGGACTTTTGGGCCCACTCAATCCCTGTTTTCTCCCCAGGATGGTCCAGCAGTTCGGTGTGGACTTCGAGAAGCGAATCGAAGGTTCAGGAGACCAGGTGGACACACTGGAGCTCTCTGGGGGGGCCAGGATTAACAGGATTTTCCATGAGAGATTCCCTTTTGAGCTCGTGAAGGTGAGGTTGGCACAGAGGGTGACAGTGCTCCCATGGATTTGGGTTGGATGGGCTGAGCTCGCTCTCCCTCAGAGCCCCCTGGTGTGTCCCCCTTCCCAGAGGTATTTCCAGAGGGAGGGAATATTATCCTGGAGCCGCTGCTAGGCTCGGAAGAGGTGTGGCCCATCTGCTTCAGCTCTGGGCATGGAACAAGGAAGTTGGGGAGAAAGATTGCATGGCAGGGGCTGGAAAAATGAGCCAGCAGCGTCCCCAGGAGTCCAAGGTGGCCAGACAGGCTCTGGGCTGGGCAGTCCTGGGTGGATCGTTTGTGCTCCAGGAGTGACTCCTCCCCTTCTCCCTCGCAGATGGAATTTGACGAGAAGGATTTGAGGCGAGAGATCAGCTACGCCATCAAGAACATCCATGGGGTGAGGCAAGTATCTGGAGCAGGAAGGAGGGAATGGCTCTCCAGAGGTATCCGGGGTCGCTCCCAGCTGATGTCCTGTTTTCCCGGCGGCTCCCAGAACGGGGCTGTTCACACCAGACCTGGCGTTCGAGGCCATCGTCAAGAAGCAGGTGGTGAAGCTGAAGGAACCTTGTCTGAAGTGTGTGGACCTTGTGATTCAGGAGCTCATCAACACCGTGCGCCAGTGCACCAGTAAGGTACTGCTTGCACCAGTATTGCACCAGTAACAACATTGTGCCAATGCACCAATATCACACCAGTATCGCACCAGTAACACCAGTAACAACACTGTGCGCCAGTGTACCAGTAAGGTACTGCTTGCACCAATATCGCACCAGTAACACCAGTAACAACACTGTGCCAGTGCACCAATATCACGTGAGTATCACACCAGTAACATCAGTATCGCACCAGTAACAACACTGTGTGCCAGTACACCAGTATCGCACCAGTAACATCAGTATCGCACCAGTAACACCAGTAACAGCACTGTGTGCCAGTGCACCAGTATCGCATCAGTATCACACCAGTATTGCACCAGTAATATCAGTATCGCACCAGTAACACCAGTAACAACACTGTGTGCCAGTGCACCAGTAAGGGACTGCTCACACCAGTATCGCACCAATAACACCAGTATCGTACCACTAGCACCGGTAACAACACTGTGTGCCTGTACACCAGTAAGGTTCTGCTCACAGCAGAATCGTACCAGTAACACCAGTAACAACACTGTGCACCAGTAAGGGACTGCTCGCACCAGTCACACCAGTAACACCAGTAAGGGACTGGCTGCACCAGTACGACCAGTAAGTGATTTGCTGTACCAGTAAGGGACATTCCAGCCCGTTCCCTGCCAGCAGAAGGGAATCTGGAGTCCCATTGTGACCTGTGCCTCGCCTGCTCCCAAAAATCCATGTGTTGGTAAAATCTGGGAGCCAGTTGGGCATTTCCAGGCTTTGCCTGCCGTTTCCTGTCGTGGGATCCTCCCTTGAGAGGAGCAGATTGGATGCTCCATCCCAGTGCTGGCAGCATCCCGGGTGGCTCAGGATTTTGGGAATCCCTGTGACACTCGCTCCCCTGGGACAGTGGGATGGCAAATCTCATGGATTCACCTGTTTGGCATTGCCTCTGAGGCTCCCGGGAATTCGGTCAGATTTCGTGGGGAGAATCGAGTCTGTCCCTTTTCCTCCCTCCAAGCTGTGTCCTCCTGGCAGAGCCAGTGCTGGTCCCCATGTCCCTGCCTGTCCCCATCCCCCTCTCCGTGGATCCCTCCGGAGCGCTGGGGCTGCCACGGGCCCATCTGCAGCGGTTTTTCCCCGGCCTTCTCCCTCTCTTTTCAGCTCGGTTCCTACCCCAGGTTACGGGAGGAGACGGAGCGAATTGTCACCACACACATCCGGGAGAGGGAGGGAAAAACCAAGGACCAGGTGAGCTCCCCCCATCCTGCAGTTCCCGCTGTGCCTCCGGCATCTCCCAGTCACCCCCGTCCCCCTCGTGCATCCCTGGGGCTCTGGCATGGCTCCCAGGGGATTCCTAACCCTCCCTAACCTGGGATTCCTTCAGATCCTGCTGCTGATTGACATCGAACTCTCCTACATCAACACCAACCACGAAGACTTCATCGGATTTGCCAAGTAAGTCCTTTTCCAGGGAGATAAGTCCCAAATTCTCCATAAATGAGGCTCATGGTCCCATCCCCAGCCTGTGGGGGTCGTGTTATCCTTTGGGATCACCGGTGGGAAAGCTGTGAGTGTCCCGTGTGCCATCCACACCAGCACCTTTGGCACCCAGTTCTCTCAGATCTGGGATACAGGAGCTCTGCTTCTCCGTGTGCCACCGCCCAGCCCGAGCACTGGGAAGAGCCGGAATGGGGATGTCCTGCCTTGGGCACAGGAACCTGGGGCCACTTGGATGAGTTCTGGTGGTTCAGGCTGTTGGAATGACCCTCATCCCATCCCCTGGAGCTGTAACGGAGCAGGAATTGCTCCCTGTCCTCTGTCCCTCCTCATCCTCTCCCTGCTGCCTTCCCTTGGCTGCTCCTAGAGGAAGGCTGGCTTTCTCCTACCCCAAACCAGCCAGGAACCTTGTAGAAGCTCCCAGAACTCTGGCACACAGGTGCTCGGAGCCCACACCTCCTCCTGCTCCTGAAATTCCCACATTCTTCCTCCTGTTTTCTCTTTTCCCCCTTTTTTTTGTCTGTCTCTGCTTTCCACCTCCGGTCACATTCCTTCCTCTTCTGCTCTCTGCTGTTTTTCATTGGATCCATGACCTCTCTCTGTCTCTCCGGATCCCCTCCCACCACAGCTGTTTCACTGAGCAGCACGTAGCGACCGGGTGGGTACTGGCAGCAGCAGCCCGGGAGCTTCCCTCTGGAGCTGGGAGCTGGGAGCTTGCCCTTGGATTTGGGAGCTGGGGAGCTTCTCCTCCCAGTCAGCTTTGGAACTGGGAGCCAGGGAGCTTCTCCTCCCAGTTCAGCTTTGGAATTGGGAGCCTGGGGAGCTTTTCGTCTGGAGCTGGAAGCCAGGGAGTTTTTCCTCCTAGTTCAGCTTTGGATCTGGGAGCCTGGAACTTCTCCTCAGCCACCAGAGTGCATCCTGCTCTGGCTCGGGCCAGGCACCTGGAGCATCTGAGCCTAGTGATTAGGGAGGAACTGTCAGGATCAGGGCAGGCAGAGAAGTGTTTCCCAAATCCCGACTGGTCAGGGATGCCATCCCATTGCTCCTTTCCCAGGGATGGGCCCCCTTTCCCTGGGACAGGCCCCCCTGTTAGTGCTTGTGAACTGCTGCTCCGGGGTGTCCCGGTGGGATTCTAACTGTTCTCCCGGATTTTGTTCCCGCTCCTGACTAACGGTTCCGCCCCGCTCCACCCCGTCCCCTCGGTGCTCAGGAGAGACAGGTAGCTTTCCCTCTGGTGCAGGTAATGCTCCCGATCCGGGGGGAATTAGGCCTCTCGGTGCTCGGGGTGCAGCGGCTCGGCTGGGGTCACCACCAGAATTCCCTTGGGAATCAGCAGCTGCTGCTGATCTGCTTGGTGTTTCCTCTCCTGCAAGTTACCACCTTCTCCCTGCGGATTTGCATCCTGGGAATATGGTCCATGAGGAAGGAGATCCCGGTGTCCGGGTTGGGAGTCCCGTCCCCCCTCTGCACTCGGTCCTGGGCAAACCTCGGGAAGGGGCTCTGGAGTTCCATCTGATGGGCTTCCCCTTTGGATCGGCTCTTCCTTACGGCGTTCTGGGCGGGAAGTGTGTGGTGGCCATCGCTTGGCTTTCCCTTCTCTGCCTGAACATCCCCTTTTCCCCCATTTTCCAGTGCGCAGCAGAGGAACACACAGACCAACAAGAAGAGAGTGATCCCAAACCAGGTACAGCAGCAGTTTCCGACCTTCCTGCTCCTCCTGCTCCTGGCAGGGCTGGCTCTCCAGGATATCCCCTTCGGAGCTCAGGAAGCAGGATCCAAGTCGATCCATAAGCTTATATTTAAGGCTGGGTTTGGAGACAGGAAAACCAAGCTCTGGGACAGGGTGGGAGCTGCATTCCCAGCTGAAACCAGCGGGATTTGGGACAGACTGGGGGGGAGGTGCTACTGGGGGACCCATCCCAGCCCTGGGGGTGGGAGCAAGGGGACAGGGGCCACAAGGACACCGGGATGTCCTGGGAGCTGTGTCCCCCCCAGTCCTGGCTCATGGGGTCCAGGGATAGGGCCAGGGATGGGGATGCCACCGGAATGTCCTGGGAGCTGTGTCCCTCCCCAGTCCTGACACATCGGGGCCAGGGATAGGGATAAGGATAGGGATGGGGAGGCCACCGGAATGTCCTGGGAGCTGTGTCCTTCCCCAGTCCTGACTCATGGGGGCCAGGGATAGGGAACGGGATGGGGAGGACACCGGGATGTCCTGGGAGCTGTGTGCCCCCCAGTCCTGGCTTACAGGGCATGGGGACCACCAGGACACAGCCGTGTCCCCCCATTCCTCCTGCTCTCGAGGGGTGTTGGGGGTCCCGGAGGGCTGTGCCCCTCCCCTGGTGCCAGGCCCTCACTCCCTCCGGAAGGCTGCTCCGAGGGATTAACGCTGGGAATGATCATTAATAGCATGTAACGGGTTTTCTTCTGCTGTTTTTCTGCTCTTTCCTCCATTTTTGTGCTTCCTGCTCTCTCCCTCTTCCCGTCACTTTGTCCCCTTCCTTCTCCTGTCTCTTCATCCTGCTTTTTTGTCTTTTTCCCCCTTAATTTTGCACACCTAAAGGGGGAGATCCTGGTAAGTACCACGGAGCGGGATAGTGCTAGGACAACGCCCGGCGAGGCCACGGCCCTGTCAGGAATCACATCCCAAAAACGCTGCCCCTTGCTTCCCAGGATGGAGTATGCTGGTGGGAGAGGGGGGACGGGATTCCCAGAGGGAGCAGCTGGAAACTGGTGGAAATTGGCTTTGTCCCCTCTGTGGG
>NW_008691935.1:12960-13529 GCF_000695815.1 Acanthisitta chloris
CAGGGTGATCCCAGCCTGGGACAGGGAGAGCTGGATACTGGGATTCAGGTCACTCCTGGTTTTCCTAGCCCCTGGGAAGCAAGAAGCCAAAATCGTTGCGATTTAAAGGTGGGATGAGATTCCTTATGAAGGAAGTTCCTTTGGGAACACACAGAGGGAAGGGACTGATCTCCCCGTGGGGCTGGAAGTTCATTATTTCCCCCAAACTCCCTTTTTTTGGGTTTTAAGGTTGAGTTCTGACCTGCTGACGCTGTAATTCCTTGGCTCCCAACCTGGGATGCCCCTCAGCCACTCCAGGCCCTGTCATTCCACCCACAGAGCTCTTCCTCAGCATACTCACTCCTGGGATGTGGAGGGCAGTGATCCTGGGATCTCCTCAGGGTGGGGGGTGGGGGGTCCTGATCCTACTGCTGTAGGTTTGAAGCTCGGCATCACTCAGGGAAAATGGAAGTGTCAGAAAGGAAATTACCTCTGAGCCCTCAGTGTCTCCCTGGGGAAGAAAACCAGGATAATTGCCTGGTTCCTGCCTCTGGATAAAGCTGGATTGTCAGAGCCAGTGGCAGGGGGAG
>NW_008691935.1:13563-16024 GCF_000695815.1 Acanthisitta chloris
GGATGCTTTTTCCCCTCCCAAACCATGTTATGAGGCTGCTGGAATTCCTGGTGGCAGGAGGGATGCGGTGGTGAGGAGCTTCCCTGATATCCTGCTCTTCCTTGGAAGGTTTGTCCCTCCTGCTCCATGAATCCCTGTCCAGCTCCAGCACTCTGGGAGCACTTTTTCCCGACCCCGAAAGACACTTCCGTTTTCTTCCAGCATCATCCAGGTGTTCCTGGAAAATGCCAGGAACCGCCCAGGGTTCTGGGCAGGGCCATCCCTCGCCGGCTGTCAGACGGGATCTCTCCAGCGATGGGAAGGGGAGAGCCGGGGATTCGGGATCGGAGCTGGGCGGAGCTCTGGCAGCTCCAAGCCCCAAACCCATCTGATTGCCCACCAAAATCAGTTGGTTTTAAAGGAACTTTCTCCCGCTCAGTGCCAGGCTCTGTGGCTCAGCCTTCCTCCTCCCTCCTCTTTGCTCCTCCCTCCTCTGCCTCCTTGGCTTTTCCTGAAGGCTCCAGCTCTCATTGGGCTGCCCAGATCCTCTCCCCTCCCCCTGCCCCAAAGGCAGATCCCTATTCCTGATAATCCCCTTTTCCTGATAATCCTCCCAGCCCCTCTAGATCCTCCGATCTACCTCTCTTTACTCTGATCCCTTTCCCTCTGCCCTTTCCCTATCCCTGATCCTCCATCTCCACTCCTGGCTCAGTTCCTTTAAAATCAACTTGGGTCAAATTCCAAGGTGGTTCCTAAACGGGAATGAAATCCCTCAGCTGCCGTCCGGAATCCCAGGGCTCCGTCCTTCCCCTCGCCTGGAACACTCTGCGCGCGTTCTGCTGTAGCTCCAGCTGCCTCCAAGCGTTGCTTGTGCCTAACCCTGGGAATTTGTCATGGCTTTTATGCTGAAAAACGAGAGGACCCCAGCCCTGTCCCTTGGAAGGACATGGGAAACCCTCGGCTCCAGAGGGATCCGTCCCAGTGTTCCCGTACAAGCCATGGCAAACTCCATGTCTAACCCATCTCTGCCCAATCCTGAGGGTTGTTCCCACTCCGACTGCGCTTACGACTGACCTCGGCATCCCCATCCACCTGACACTAACCTGTGTGGTGGGATAACCCTGGGATACCGAGGAGCTGGGATAGGGAAACATTGGGATAGAGGGAAGCTCTGGGATAGGGATTCCGTGGTGGATCCTAGGCACAGTCTCTGCCATGTCCCTTGTGCCCGGAGTCCTGGAAAAGAATTCCTGGTGGGATGCTCTGCGGGATCCATCCACAGGACTGTGGGATCCATCTGTGGGGTGCTGAAGCTTTTCCTCTCCATCACTGCTCCCTTCCAGGCTGTCCTGGCAGAGGGATTTGGGATTTGGGTTTGGATCTGTCAGAGCTGTGGGATCATTCTGCCAGCCTGGACAGGGACTCACTACTTTTCCTACCTGGCTTTGGGAGTTGGAGAGCTCCAGGTGTTCCCTCACCTGCTGCCAGCTTCTCTGTGGGATGAGGCTCGGGATCCGCCTGGAGGAGGTTGAGGCTTGGTGGGCTTTGGGGTCACTTCTGCTGGCTCTTCTCATAGGGATCCCTCTGGAATCCCACTGTAACCTCTCCTTCCTTCCTCCCTTGCTCCCTGCTCCTGCTCCTGCTCCAGGTGATCCGCAGGGGGTGGCTAACCATCAACAACATCAGCATCATGAAGGGCGGATCCAAGGAATACTGGTTTGTGCTTACGGCCGAGTCGCTCTCTTGGTACAAGGATGAGGAGGTATGGGGGGAAAATCGGGTTGTGTGATTCCCAGGGCTCCAGTGGAGAGATCCTTGGGATGGGGATGATAGTTAGTGCCCAGGATTAATTACAACCAGGAGTGCCGGAGGTTGGGGCATCTTTGGACACTGTGGTCCTGGCTCTCGAATTCTCCATCTCCGAACGCTCCCCCAGACCTTAGGCTTGTGTAAACCTGAAGACAGTGGCAAGTTCCAGGGGTCCAAGAGGCCCTGGCTGAGTCTGGGGGCAGGGTTTCCTTGGCTCCCAGCCCTGGCTCAGCGGACGCTTCCCAGTTTAACTGTGGAGCCATATGGAAGGGAGGGAAACAGGCACGCAGGGTGGGGAGACCTTGATTCCCTCTGGGAAGAACTGCTACTCGTTTATCCACCTCATTTATCAGGTTGGGAGCTGCATCCACAGCCCTCGGGGCAGAGACACCTGGGGGCCCTTTCAGGATTTGAGGGGGACACGGGAGGGTCAGGGTGGGGCCGGAGCCCAGCACAGGGTCAGGAAAAGGAGACATGGACATAGCTTTTATTTCCTGGGAGCATCTGGACACAGTGCACGGGATCAAATCCCGGTTTTGCTTTGTTCCTCTAGTCTCTTCAAGGTGAAGGTCTCCCGTATCTGTGGGGCCCAACTGAGCCCCCTCACCTCCTTAATCCCCCCAAAAAGAGAAGGAACACGTTGAGCTGATCCCCCCTGGAGCGATCCTGGTTT
>NW_008691936.1:0-5624 GCF_000695815.1 Acanthisitta chloris
AGGATCATGGAGCAGCACGAGTTGGGAGGGACCCACAGGCATCATCGCATCCAGCTCCTGGCCGTGCACGGGACAACCCCAAAAACCACACCGTGTGCCTGAGAGCATTGTCCAAACACTTCTTGGTCTGGGTCAGGCTTGGTGCCTTGCCCTGGGGAGCTGTTCAGTGCTCAGCCCCCCCGGGTGAAGAGTCCTTCCCCAAACCTGCCCCGACACAGCTTCACACCATTCCCACTGGCCCTGGCCCTGCCGAGGGCTCTCGGTGTCACACAGCTGGCAGAGACACCTCAGAGAGCACAACTCCATCACTTGTGTTTGCTAAAATAACCTTGCATTACAGTGTGGATATATATTTTTCTTTTCATGACACCACCTCATTAAAAACAGTCTGAAATAAACTCGTAAACCAAAGATGAAAACGCTTAAGCCCAAACTCTAAAGCAAAGTGCTTGGGAGTACAGACTAACGTTTATTGCTTACAGCTGAGCTGTGATTTCCAGCAACTCACACAAAGGGCAGCTGTGCCACCCTTTGGAGCCAGGCTCAGAGCCCACATCCCTCTGGCACTGCTGCAGGGCTGGGCACACCTCCACGGCAGCTGGAGCAGGAGAGCAGAGCTGGGGCATCCCCAGGGCAGCAACTGCTGCAGAACTTTACTATCCACACCTGAAGTTCCAGAACATATAACCCACAGACCAGGGTGTAGTTATTTTTTTCTCATGCATCTCATTAAGGACTGGTGTAGTCTATTTCCTGTTTATTAGGGAATGAGCCACACTTTTCCTCTGCTCTGATGACTTCCAGCTGTAAGAGGATACATGATAAAAAGTTCTGCCTAGCAAAATTCATCTAAGGTTGCAAGACAAATCAAATCGCATGTGTGTGATCTCAAGTATTCAAATAAGCCAAGCTTTGTCATTATAAAGGCTTTAGATCACATAGAGGCACCTAAAAAAAAAAAAAAAAGAAAGAAACTCAAAAAACTTAGAAAGAACATGAGTTAATGCACTATATGGGCTATTGGCAACTGATTCCAAATCTCTCCTCAAATAACTTAGAAAGAACATTAGTTAATGCAGTATATGAGCTATTGGCAACTGATTCCAAATCTCTCATTGGGGCTGGTAGATCATTGCAATGTACCTGAGACGGACTGAGAGGGACCAGGCCCTAAGCTAGAAACTAGTAAGGTGGGATTTTTTCCTTCTATTTAGAGCCCACAGTATAGAGATGTCATCTGTCTCTTCCATTTTACAAGTGTGAGTTAATTGTCAGAGATTGCTATTAAAGCTTGCTAGAAAGCAGCAAGAGCTGCCTGGTGAGGATGACAAAGCAGCAGCAGAAGCTGAAATCAGGCTGCTTTATGAACCAGACTCATTCCTCAGCCACTTTTCCTAGTTTTTCAGCAAGCTGAATTAAAAGACTGTGAACAGGTGTCACAGGTGAACACAGTTCAGTTAAATGCTTGAGAAACACAAGGCCTTGGCAAGTCATACAGCTACAGTGGAACCAGGATAGAGAAAGCAATTCCTCCCTCTGCCAAAATAACTGATGTGTGTTGGTCAGTATAGTCTTGAAGCCTGGAAAGGCAAGACCCTGAATGTTTGACTATGCAAGAATCTGCTTCTGCCTTGTGAAACAGGTCAGTAGAAATTAATGATTTAAAAAACCAACTGAATTAAAACTAACTTAAATCTATGGGGGCCCAGGCAGAAGTATGTGGCATTTGTGTGTTGCTGGAACTGCATTATTAGCCATTTCCTGTATTTCCCCAGTTCTGATTAATTTACAACATTATACAATGAACCATAATAAATCCAAAAAGCACCTAATTAGTCTAAAAAAATATGGGTCAAGATATTATTTTATCCCTTCTGGTTTGATTCACACCTTCACAAAAATCTCAGGTCTTTAATGTGCTGAGGAATTACTCTTTCAGTAGAAGCAAAAGGAATTACGCGTCAATGAACAATTAGGTTATCAAGGTTGTTCACTTAATGTTCCAGCTGTTCTATAACACCATCTTAATGCTTATTGTAGATTTCTTTTGAATTTATTCTTATTCCATGGTACTTACAAATAAAAACATTGTTTCTTACAGCTGCTGTGCCAGTTCAGAGCAAATACAAGTAGGAAATTAATTTCTTGCCTTTTACCACTGGAACTAGAAATGACAGAGGATGGAGGCTTCACTCAAAGGAGATCCATTAACAAAATAATACTGAAGGTAGAGATTAAAGCTGATAGGGTTTGTGGGGACTTTTTCTGTGCCACTTAACTACATTAATACTAGTTTTGTTCCTTGCCCTCATAAGTGCTAAAACTTAGATACACTCGAAGTTCACAGGAACCAGTCAAATGCAGTACTGGACACTGCTGCTTTGCCCTTTTCCAGCTGTCCTGCAGGCAGATGGACATCACTTTATTGTGGAAGAGATAGAGATTGGAATGCTGTAGAGCTGGTGGTCCACAGGGAGATTGTATTTTGTTGCAACATCAATGACCTGGATTTTGGTAACTGCCAAGTTTTACCTATTGCAGTCTCTCCAAAAGCACTTGCACTTTGAAATGAGTTCTTCCTAAGGCAGAAACAGTCCAGGTTCCATCAACATTAACACTTTTAAGCTCTGCACTGCTGAGGCAGTTGGAAAGGCACAACTAGGAACAGAGGATGTCTTGGGAGGTAAGACTATGCTTGGGAGAGCAGCATTCAGGGCCATCCCACATGCACCAGCACACAACCACAAGAAAACCTGCTAAGTTTCAGTCCACAAAGGTATTAGGACTTCCTTCTGCTTTCAAAATAGCAAATACATTTTTTTGTGCTTGGGCCCTAAGTTTCTTTGGGATTTTTTTCTGTGTTACCCGCCTCTTCCCCAGCAGAACACAGATAATACCATTTCACTGCCTCACAGAGAATAAATTTTTATAATTTTTTTTTGCTGCAGGCAAGCCAAGAAGTTCAGGGCTCAAGTTTTTTGCATCTCCTATGCAAGCTGCTTTCAGAAAAAGGCTGAAAACTGCTGCTTCTCCCCTCCCAACTTTTCAACAGCCTCTCTAGGGTTGGGGATGGGAGTTGTAGAGCAAAAGCATCAAACTGACCAAGGAAAATAACATTTCCAGCACCACAGCCTGGTTGGTTTCACCTTCCTCCAAGGAAGATAGGCCAAGAACTGGGAGGTTCCAGCTGGAAATTTCTTCCAACAAAAGACTTTTTTCTTTGTCTCAATCCTAGACCTACACTAGACAGTAAAGTACCAGCTAATAGGCCTTGCTACTGCCTGCAGAACCCTCTGCACTGCTGCATCCGCTTCTTGCTCTGTTTCAAGCCCAAATCAAAGCTGAATCCATCTCAGATGACACAGCTAACCATGGCAGAGCCACACTGGGTCCCACTACTGTGAGGAAGGACACAAAAGAATCTAGATGCTAGGATGAGAAGTATAAATGTAAATGACAAACAAATTTACTTGAAAATATTTTGTAAGTTGTGGTTTTCTTCTTTAGGAGGTGATTTCAAGTTGGATCCACTTGGTGAAGAAGCCAGAAAAGCTGTGTTAAATCCATACCAATTTACAGGGACACATTCCCTTTTCCCTTGGGTTTCTGTCAGGCAATTTATTGCATCACAAAGATATTACCAATGTCAGGAGACAGTTGGTTCTTTACACTTCTAGGTCTCTTAATGAAACTCTAGATAATCTTGTTATACCCATGTATCAACCAAGAAAGAATATACCACCTTTTCCAGAACCAGTCATATGTTACTACCCTTGATATTACAAATTACTTTACAGCTATGACTTGTATGTAGCTTTAATAATTTGTTTTTAATTAAAAGAAGACTGAATCTCCTGGATATCTTTCACTCTTTCAACTTTCAGAAAGTTTCCTATGTGAAAGATAATTTCAAATTCATTCATAGCTGATGATCAACTCATTTATACAGATGTGCTCGTTATGCTCTTCTCTTGGCCAAAAACCTCTGGGAGAACATTTGTGCATAATTGGAGAGCCCAAAAGTACAGAGAGAAAGAAGTTGGTATTGCCATTAAAACAGGACTAAAGCTGACTGGGTATTACCACAACTGATATTCCAGGTATTTCAAAAGTAATGCTGTCTTTTCTTCTCTAATTTTTTCCCCCAATAACTAGAGTATGAAGCTTCTTTTTTCCTCCTTATTTGTCAACATACGCTGACAACCTCAATGTCATTTTAAAAACACTTTACACTCAGATCAGTTCAGCAGTTTGCAAATAATCATATGGCAGAATGCTGCTACCCTGAGCAATATTCAGTTTGGCCCATAATTAGTAATGAGAGAAGGAAGTGGTTAGTCTTTGCATCATAATGAAATGGTGTGAACCAGGAAACTCAAGTGTCTGCCAGGACCCAGGAGCACCAGGCAGCAAAGCTGCAGTTTCTAGTGGGTCTGCAGGAGAGATGGATTGCCCAGCATAAAACCAAAGACAAAGAAATCCTGTCAGGCAGTATCTGAATGGTGTGAACCAAGAAACTCAAGTGTCTGCTGGGACCCAGGAGCACCAGGCAGCTAAGCTGCAGTTTCTAGTGGGTCTGCAGGAGAGATGGATTGCCCAGCATAAAACCAAAGACACAGAAATCCTGTCAGGCAGTATCTGCTACCAGCTGTAACCTGCAGGGAGATGGCAAGCCACATTCACAGTGATACTGATCCAACATAAAAGTGCTGTCAAAATAACACTATCACTATGTCCAAATACAGTCCCTTTCCCTAGAGGTGGCAGAAGCATTAAACCACTACTCTTCAGTAAGGAAAAAAATACTCATAGTAAAGCTAAGTGAAGCACAGATTGTTTTATCCCTTTAGAAGGCTGAAACATTTTTGCTTTCTACAACTCTGCTATAACAAGGCTAGGAAGTGGGAACATTCAGACTGAACTGTATTGACAAGATCAATACAGTTAAGCTTGGCACAGATAATAAAGGCACATTCTGCAGCATTCTGCACATTCACACAGATTGGGGTTTCAACACCTGCCCTGGACAGCAGGGAGTTTGTTCACACCTCCCTGCAACTACTGAGCAGCTTGTCCTGCACCATAACCCAACTCCAGCCCCCAGCTCCAGTGCAACCCTCAGCATAGGGAGAGCTTTCCACAAACCCACCTACTGCATTCATCAGTGGGACACCAACAAATGGCTTCTTTCTGCTCTGGCAGTAACTTGTTTATTGGCCTCTTAGATAAATGCAAAATAATTAGACTAAGCTAGTTTAAACAATGTTAGTTCTCAGCAGAATTTACTCCCAAAAATAGAAGACTAAACTCCCCAGACCCCTTGACTATGAAATGCTGTGAATATCAATGAAAGTGCTCCAGGCAGAGGAACTCAACCAGTGTGACTAGTTTTGGTTTTTCACATAAAAAAAAAAAGAAAAATAAAATAGTTTTGTTGTGTTCGGTGCCCTCTGTAACATCACTCTGAGAACATTTCTGACATACTTCCAAGTTAGAATGACAGCAGTTTTGTAGACAGATATTAAGCCTTAATGGATGAACATGTTTAGCTGGAGTAAATACAAACAAGCTTTGAGAATCACAAAGCTACAGGTTTGAAATAGGAAGCTCTCAAGACAAGTATG
>NW_008691937.1:0-17221 GCF_000695815.1 Acanthisitta chloris
TAAAATCAGGAGATTATACACCTTATCAGTTGAAAGAGTTGATCATGTTACCAGACTTTAGATTTCTAAAACGAAGCTCCTAAATTAAGGTAAAAGATTAAATACTATTTACACTCAATACTGAAAAAGGGACAACTCTGGAACCCAAGGCAGTTTGTTTGGAAACCTGATTTAGGATAGCCACTGGAGAGACCCATCTTTCTGAAGACACTAGGTTTGTATAAAACATGTATGTTTTAGACAGGGAAACTGAGCTGTTAACATGAGAATTATTCTGACCCATATAAGTCAGAACACAGGAGCGGAAAATGAGAGAAAGCACAAAGGTATAAAAAGATCATGGAATGCCACCTTGGCTTGTTTAATGGTTACTTTAAATTTTCATGGCAATTAAACATGGATTAGCTTAAATTCTCAAATGGTCTGACTGTAAAAACAATCCTCTTATCTTTAATGAAACGATAAGTCTAGAGAATTCAGAGTGCAAGGGGCAGGCTTAGAAGAGCGGAAGAATAGTCAGCTGTCTTTAGAAGGTCTATATTTTAATTATTTTACATTGACATACTTTCTCTTGCTCAAACAAAACATTTCACATCTGAAGCATATGAGGATGATGTGTATCTTTGCACCATGAGCACTCAGGGTTGGACTTGCAAGAGATTAGATGGAAATCTCCTGAGTTTTAGACCTCATTTATCTCCGAGTCTCAAAGTACTTGACTCTTTCCAGTTCATGATTAATTAATTGACTGTGAAGCTCTTAGCACAGCTTTCCCTTAAACATATCTTGGTTCTAACACACCTTCAGAGTTTTCAGCTGGATAGACAGTTGTGCTCTCTCTGAGCCCATCCTCAGTCACTGAAGTCAGTGGGAGCTGTAAGCCTACAACCAGGAGAGAAAGCACCATGATGTGATCTTTTAGAAGGTTTGTCTTTGAGTAGGTTTTAAGTTGCTTTTTCATTGCTATTTTTCTCTAGAATTTCTCTGTAATCTAGAAATATCAGTATTGTCAGGACCCATAAAACCCACACCTTAAAATAAAACTCTTTAATTGTTAAATTTTTAAGTGCAAACAGGCACACTAAATGATGAACCCATTAGAGTTCCACTGTTCTCAGAAGAAAATATGAAGTGCAAAGTCACCATGCAGTGTCACAAATGCTAATTCTGAAAAGAAATCTTCATTTATTCATGTTCTCAAAATAAATGTCATTCTATAAATTCACATTAATCCATGTGCATTTGGATTTTTCTATCACTATGAGAGAGTTAAGACTGTTTTAAAGTTTTAATACTTCAAGTATCCAACCTTTTTTTCAGGTGCCCAGCCTTTTTCAATTTGAGCTTCCCTAATTGTTTTTATACTCATCATGTAACTGATTTTAGGTGTCACAGAGTAAGCTTCTTTTTGCTATTCCTTGTAGAGTCCTTCAGAGTAATCTACTAATTTTTAAAGGTGATTAGGTGTTAGGCTGAAAATCACTGCTTTAGATAACTGGATTTTATTGTCTTTAGCCTTTACTCTGATTTTTCTATTTCCTGGTTCATCTTATCTGTAAAGAAAATCCTGTGTGAAATTATCTCTAGCAGAACAATTTTGTTCAGTGTATGCTGTAGAAATTTTCATTTATGAAAAATAATGTAGGTAGAAATGTCTATCAATCCTAAAATTGCATTTTCCAGTCATAGCTTATGCTCCAGATATCAGCAAGTTGAAGGCCTGCATGCACAGCACAGGCAATAAAAATGCCATCAGAAGTATAGAGTCTGGCTCAAGATTTAAATGCAGAACTACGTAAAAAGTTAGAAAGAGGAATAAATAATAAAAATTTAAAAAAAGACCTCTGAAAATATAGTCCTGGAAACCTGTAAAATTATATCATTCCACAAAAGTTATGTCTTTTTATTCCATTATGGGGAAAAAAAAGAAATAAAATAAAGAGACTATGTCTACTTTCAGCTGGTGCTGGCAGTGGATAAAATTTCCAAGTAAATAGATCTTTAATGATAATAATGTGAGAGTAGCCATGAAGGTGTGAAGGTCTTGTCAATAGTCTATTTGCTTTTGTCCTGATTAAAGGAGACAAAAATAGAAAACCAGAAACAGGCAAACATTTTGACCCGAGTTAAAAAAATAAAAATCACCTCATATGCTTAAAAAAACCCAAATCCAAACTTTGCAGCAAAGTATAAAAAACCCAACACATGTCAATATGGTCACATTTTAAAACTTTCTCAGATTGCTCTTCCTTTCCTTTCCTCAAATAAATGTATCTGAGGAAAATGCAACAATTTCTGATTCACTGGAATATGGTTCTACTGACATTTGTGCAGCCAGTTTTAGAAGGAAAACCATCTCCATGGCTCCATGCTATGGATGAAGAGATGGCACTGAAGAAGTGACTTGTCCCCAGTCTAACCTCAAGGCAGTGGCTGAGTGAGAACAGAGCAGAGAGTCTCTAAGATCTCGTCTGATGCAAGTTGCTTGGATTTCTTTAACACAAGCCTTCAGTGCTGTGCATACTTCACTGCTACTCTAGTCTTCATTTGAGTGCATTATCTAACCTTCACTTCTTCCGTCAGTCACTTTTTCGTGTTCTTCACAGTGCTGAGATAGCTGAAGTGATACATCACTCATGGCATTTCGTTACCTTTCAGACTCAGATTTATGATGCTCTTATCTACATGACATTGATAACTAGCATTTGATGTAGTATGCTGGTTTTACAGCTCTATGCACAATTTGCTGAGTATCTCCACAACATGGAAGTAGTATTGAATAGCTGATCTATATTTTCACGAGTTCACTGACAAATTCCTCACAGGTTAGAGCTAAGCTTTACCACTGTGTGAAGCTAATGTCCTTCTAAAAAAATCTGATTTCTAAGTTTGTGTCATAATGCCACTAGGTGAGACGTGTTCTCTTCTAGCACTTCTGCATTAAAGGTTACTCTGCCTCTCCAAAGATTTCTAAAATTTTGAAGTAAAATGCTGAATTATGACAAATCTTCAGAATCATACAAGACAGAAAACAAAGCTCAAAAAGAAAAGTTAATATAACCACCATAACCATCCTTGTCATCTTCCTTGTAACCAAAATCATATTTGTCATGACTATATATAGTACCTTGTAAATTGTTGAACTTTCATGATCCAATGTGGGCAACTGGGGATGGGGCTAGCTTAAAAAAAATAACAAAAAGAGTCTTTGTTTGAGCAAAGAATTATCAGATCCCTCTATTTCCATACCAGCAATTGCACAAAGTGTTGAATTTGTTCACGGCAGTGATCTCAGGCACTGTCGAAACCTTATTGTCTATCATAGACTATGTGGTTTATGATTGTTCTTGATTTTCCACAGAGAATGGTCAGAAAAAAAATCTGAGGCTGTAATTAAAATACTGCAAATGGGAAAAATAAAGTGTCTGTGAAGAAATAAACATAGATAAAAAAAAGAAAGACTATTATAGGAGAAGGGAGTGCAAAAAGACAAGAATGTGAAATGAACGCAATATTCAAGTGTGAGTGCATAAATGTACATGAATGTGAATATCTATTTATCTGTGTTCTCAGTTGTACATGTGCAGCTCAACACAGCTACACATGCACACAAAATTTGCCACAAAGGTGAGAAAACAAACCCAGTGATGTTAGATATTTTATTTTTCTTTTAAGGATTAAATGTTTTCCTTCAGAACTCCAATTTTGTGTCTTTTTCTGGGCTGCAATAATTCCTGGTTCTGGCTTCTTATAATAATAATTTTGATGCTAACACGTTCCACCTGCAATTTATATCAATAGCAGACATCTTCAATAGCTCTCAAACTGCAAATTATTTTGATAGGGACACATTTGTACATATTTCTATTCTGATTGTAGTCTCTGAAAACATTTTTCTCCCTGAACTCTTTACTTGTTTTTAATATTGGAATAAAAGTTCCTTAGCTCTGTTGAAAAACTACTTGATCAACATGTAGTATTTATGCAGATGTTGATTTGACCACTTTTCCAGCTAACCAGGCCCCAGCTGTAACAACTTTCTTCAGAATTGTTTTGCCTTATACCTGGTCAGAATCTCCCTTACTGCAGCTTTCAATTTGCAAATAGAACCTTTCCGTAGCCTTCTCTTTTCCAGGCTGAGAAAAAAACCCAACATACTTGCTTTATCCTTTTATGCCATGTGTTTGAGTTCTGTAAATATTTTAGTGGCTCTACACTAGACTCAATCCAGTGCTGGAAAGTCTAAAACATGACTCTGCATGCATCCTCAGAAGTGACTTGCATTTGACTGGTGATATTTCAGAACAGAAAACTGTCATTCTGCTTCATAAGGAAGTTAGAAGAGGGAACCTGGTTTATTACACTAAGAACTACAGATATCAATAGATATTCTGGTATTTCTTGAAAGGGCTAAAATTTATTTAAATACACTACAGGTAAAGTAATAAAATTGACTTTGTTACATGATACTTCTAAAGCAAAAATTATTCTCATTTCTTCTACTGAATTCATATGGAGTCCTATTTCCTAAGCTGCAATGTGTAAGTTATTATTGCATCATCCCTTTGATAAAAAATGCCAGGAAAATGCTCCACAGATTTATAATATAATTTTTACCACCATGTTGCTAAGGTCAAGAGTAATTTCTCTATAAATAAGCATGTCATTTCATCCACAGAGAGCAGTCAGTTTAAATTATAGCTAGAGAAAAAGATTATGAATATTGTCTCTGTAAAATTGGTGCCTTATTTGCTATTAATTTACTAGCATTCAAGTGGGCTATTACTATTTGACTAAATAACCATTTGCTTAAAAGGAGATCTGCTATGAAGAATTCCTTAAAAGGAAAAGATGACCAACAGACTTAGATGGAGAGGATAATTCTGGTCTGAATTAAAACATATTACTGATTTTTTTTGTTTTGAACCACACTGCCATCCTCACACAGTTATATACAAAATATACGTACATACATTATTCCATATTTAATGTAATTGCTTACTTATGCGTCATATTATAATTTTACTGTTAATTCCAAATTAAGTCCTCTGCATTTTTCTCTAAACATACATTTGTCAGCAGTGAGCCTTTCTTTTAGATTTTCAGTTCTGTACAATAGCTAGAACTTAATTTGCATCATCTTTTCTGAGAATTCAATTTTCCGGAGTTAGAGACTACTGACATAGCCTTTTCATTGCAATTTATCACATTTGATTTCACATATTGTTTTGGTTTTCTGGGCACCTGATATTGCTTTCACCTTAAATAAACTTTATGTTCTTAAGGTACTGATATTTGGAATGAGAGAGAGGAAAAAAAGAATCACCTCACTATAGCAGAAAGCTGGGTAAAGGAGCCAGTAATAATTTCTGTCTCTCATCTCTAATCTGTTTACTTAATTAAATGTGGTAGAACGTGATATTATTGTGACTATCCTTAGTGTTTTAGGGAATAATGATGTGTGTAAGAAATCTCTATGTTTTAAAGGACAGTTTTATAAAATCAGAAGCAGAGTTGTCTGTGATCTAAGGAATTGACTTTCCTTTTTCCGGTTTTCCAATTAAAAATATCCAGAGGAAATATAAATCTTTGGACAAATCCCAGCTGCTATCCAACTATTTCTCTCCAAAAGCTACCAAGCTAAGCTGAAGGAGTTGTAATGGAGGTACTTCATAAATTACCTCTTCTAAATAAGACTCTGACTGAACTATTTATCTCAAAGTTCACCACAGTCTCACCTCTAAGTTCATAGAAATGATCTGCCATGGCAGCCAGATGTCTATAATGCATGATAACAGAAGTCAGCCTGAGGGCCTTTGGCTAGAGAAGCAAAAGTTCACATCTAAGGCTCAGCACAAGTCCTGTGGGATACCAGAGAAAAATTTGAGGGCCAATATATTCTATTTTTCACTGTGATTAAGGCAATACATTTCCAGGTTTGCATTTTAAAAATACTAGACATAAAATTACTCCAAAAAATATTTTTTCACCCAGTGTTCAAAAAAATATTTTGAGTAGAAATTCTTAGCCAACCTTCCTAGCATTAAGAAAAGAAACCCTAAACAATACAACCCACAAACAAAGAAAAAAATCAACCTTGATATATTATTATGCATTGTGGAAACTCATTTTTATTCAAGAGGCATATGTGTAAGACTCCTCAAAGTCAGCAGGAGTTTCATTCATCCATTATTTCTGAAAATCACAACCTAGAAATATGTCAGAAAGGAGTAACAAGCCAAAACAAAACTTTGTGTCCTCAGCTACCTTTCTCAGCATGTGTGTAGATTTTACAAGTATCTGAAAACATAAGAAAAGAACATCTATAATCCCAGCTATGTATTCAGTGCTGAAGTGAAATAAAATTTCTTTTAAAAAACTTCAAAAGGGCTGCATTAAAAAAATATTTCAGTGCACTTTTGAGCCCCTGTAAACATCCATAAGAAATAGCAGCAAAAATTTCCACAGTTTTAGGTACGTGTAGGACAAAGATAATAACTTCTCACATCTGACCTTCCCACCTCCAAGTTTTATTGGATGCTCTTGTTGTTTCAGAAAAGTCAATGAACAATTGTTGCTTATTCTCTTTCTCAAAGCCTCTCATGGTACCTCTGTTATATGTCAGATTGTTCTTTTTGCCTACATCATCCATATATCATATCTTTGCCAAATCTCATGTTCTTTCACAGCTGAAAAGTTCCAATCTGTCTAGGTGAACTTCAAGTCAGACAAGAAATACTGAAGAAGCATCACAGAACTGCATCTTTTGCATATTACAAGTGTTTATTTCTAGAAAATATACTCCAACAATAGTATTCTGCTAAACTCGATAAAGATACATTTACAGAACCTAAGTGTTTCCAGCCTCTCATGTTTGCAGCCTTAAGTTAATCTTTGATGACCATAGTCTCTGTTGTGCTTACAAATTTCTTATCAAAGAGCTGTTCTTCTATGAAGAATTTAAGGCTCCCCATATAAATTTTCAAGAGAATAGCAGTTCAGACTAAGGTGTGGAAAACTTTGGTCTGTCCCTGCTTGTGCTGGCTGAGAATATTCTTCTGTATGGGAGTCAAGTTGGAATAAGCAACAAGGTCATGGAGACAAGTTCCACAGTGGTGTTAAGGCAGCATGAGCCAACAATATCAATGAAAAAACATTCTTAGTTTCAAAAAAAACCCCTCACTTGGGTAAAAAAAAACCCCTCCTTATCCCTGGTAAAAATTAATGCCTGCAGTAACTGAAGAAGGTATCTCTATCACACAAATCAGGGGACATAATTTGAAGAATTATCTGTGAACCTATTTATAGGTTCAACACTGAAGTATAAATCCTGTTAAGTTCACACATTTTGTTTACTCATTTTCTCCTCAGACAGGGCTGCTTACATGCTTCAGCCATTTCCATGCAAATGCTTTGTTGGGTGGATGGACAACTCTTCAGGGAGTAAAAAGCCTTTTAGATCATTTCCATGTCTGGCTGCACACCACAGTTAGGAAATCCATATATTCTATGAACCATCAAACAGAAAGAAGCAATCATTATTACTAAATATCATTCTGGTAAGTGTTACTATTTTTGCTGCACTGAATAAATACTAGGGGAAATAAATCCTTAAAAACAAGCATTGTGAAAAATTTATTTCAAAGGAAAACTAAAAAAAAATAAGTTTAAAAGTACAAGACAAATGCCAAAGAATAAAATAAATTAATTACTCAGATTGCTATTTAGTCCTGCTAATGTTAAAAATCCATAACTATTGATTTGATATGAAAATGAATTTGAAATTCAAGGTTTCATCTAAGAAGTCAGCTACAGTATTCAAAAAGGAGAAAGGATTAAATCCTGGCACTACAGAAGTCAATCGATGTTCTGAAGTCAATGATAAAATTCTCCTGAATTTAATGAGTTCAATATTTTAAATTCAGAAAATCCAAGAGGCCATGAATTCCCATCTGGAGCTCATTCCTCGCTGCAGGGCACTGGGAAGGAGTGAAAACAAGAAGTGTCGCTTTTTCTACTGATCCAGACATTTCATGAGCCAGTAGAACATCAAATGCTATCCTAAGAGAACGGTCTAATATTTGAGTGGATCTTAAATTTGGTGTGCTGGAAAAGATACTGAAGGGCTCAGTAAATGATGTATCATGCAAATCATCTGGGGCTTTTCCACTGTGTGTATTTGGACTTGACTATATCGACCCCTTATATATCGGAAGATCCCTGAAATAGTACTCAAGTCCAATCCTAGATATTACAGGGGCCAGAGTTAGTACAAACCATGCTGAAAACAAACCTGTAATCACAAAGCCCTTGTGTGGATTTGAAAGCGCCTATTCTATATTGTTTGCCAATATTATTATCTGCAGGAAAAAATAAGGTCTGTGAAGAATAAAAATTGGTGTATAAACTAAATATTTTGGGGGGGGTCATACTTAATTATAGTTTGTTTTGTTATAACTACTACTCTATGAATATACATAAGCCTAAATATCCCATTATAGTTTAATTATATAGCCATTAGAAGAAGAAAATTGCTAATGAAAGCAGCTATGAAAAATGTGTATCATTTACAAAACCACACATAATACACCACAGATATTTTCAAATATCATAGGAAAAAGATGACTCTGAGGATTTCAGTGAGGTATTTAATAGCTTTTATGCATTATCAAACCTTTAATTAGGTAGAATTATGGTGAATTGGAACTGGAAACTCATTTATGTGCCATTTTGAATCATACATTGGGCTTATTGTAAGATATGAGGAGGGTTCATTCCTTCACCTGAGCCGTTGGTTTACCATCTGGAAGTTTTAGTCATAAACTTAAAAAAAAATCCATTAAGGCATGACATTAACCTTCATCGCAAGTTTTTCACATTCTAGTCTTCTAACTTTGCAGTATTGGCAAGCTGCATTATTGTTTTCAGCTTTTCCCTGTCAGTAACATTTCATGTAATAACTGTTTGCCACCTGTAATAGATCAACTAGACCTTTTTCGCATTAAAGGAATTAAGCTATAAAATAAGGAACACATATGTTGCCAATACAAACCCATCAGGCTCTGCCACAAGGCATGTATACCCAAATAATTTTTCTGCCAAAAAAACCTCAAAAAGGTAGGGTTTTGTTTGCATTTTAGGGCTTGTTTGCATGTTTGTTTGAGGGAGGAATTTTGTTTGCATTTTAGGGTTTGTTTGCATGTTTGTTTGAGGGAGGAAAAATTTATTTACTACCAAAGCAAAGAATTTATAGATCATGGCAAACTTTTTGCAATGGTATTGAAAGTTATCAAGACATTAAGGTAAAGACTTCTCTTTGTGTAGACATGACTAAGTTTCAAATCCTTATTCTTGTTTGAGTTGAGGATTTGTCTTTCTTACAGTTTCCATCAACAGTTATTGGTCGGACTGAGAAGATGAAGAAAGAGTTTCATCCTGAAATACAGAAAATGTGTCTCTTGAAACCCAGGTAAGCTATAGGTATAGAAATTGCAACTGCTCATGACTTTGCCTACTTAAATAGTCGAGCATATCCAACTGTCTATTTTGCAACCATGTCTGTATAAATCCAAATCATGGGCAAAACTTCAACCCTGGAAATGAAGGGTTAAGGCATTATATGGACCTTGCATGAAAATGATAGCTTCATACAGGGAAAAAGTGCTGTATGTTTCATTGTGGTCCTTCCTCTCTCTAACTGGTAGACCAGGATATGCAGTACTATGCTAGAGTACAAATGGCTCTCAGCATAGGCATGATTTAAGAGCAAAATCCAAGTTCTAACCCTTCCAAGAGGAAAGTCTTGGTTCTCTGTAATCCTAAGGATTGTCCTAGAGACCTAGTGGAGCAATGACATTCTTCTGTACCTCAGAAAATCCAACAGCTCAGTTTTATCATACTTTTTAAAGTAAAGATTTTGGCATTAGTCACACAGTTTGGACAGAGGTGGGATTCAAACTAAAGTTTCCTGATTGCAAGAAGAGAATTGCAGATGCCCACTAGAAGGAGAAGCATCTCCTCCAACTCCGTTTTTGAGACACACAGGCCACTCCCACTGCATGTGCAGTTGATGTGGGGAGTGTTCCATAAGTGTGGTCATAACACCCAATGTTCATAAGCAGAGATTGGATCTGATTGTGATTAGGATGGGTATAATCAGATCTGATAGATATTTTCTGGGGCTTTATGAGAGGGTTTTAAGCATTGTCTTCATAGGTAAAAACTCAGTGTCTGTGGTACCAAGAAACATATGAAGAGAGAATTTAAGAATAACAGTGAAAGGGAGGATTCTTCTGCTCAACTGTGGATGTTTTATGTCTGAGCTGGTCACACTAGACTTCTCTTATGGTCACTGAATGAAAATAGATATGATTAATCTGCATATGGTCCTATGTGTGAACTAACTGAATAATTAATCTTCTTTATCTATGTGAACATGTACAGCACAAGACTCTGGTCTTAATCATTCCTCAGTGTCAGGCTCTAAAATATACAGAAGCTGATTTTGACACCTTCTATCAGGGCTCATAAGAGAAGAGCACAATGAGAAAGAAGGGATATTTTCAGTAACTTACAGGGGAAACTTCTATTTCACAAAAATTATTGAAAGGAAAGCAAGAGTTTAGTGGAAAAAAGTTTATTATTTGTGTATTAGTGCAATAATTCTGTAATACATTTTCAGTGCATATGGACTGCTGTTCAGTTAAGTACCATAGAGTCACTATATTGGTCACACCACTAATGCTGTGCCTATCCAGGAGTATTTGCATGTTCTAATCACAACAGTTCATAGATATGTGAATTAATAATTCAGGAAAACACATGTTATACCTGTGCACAAAAAGCTTTAGTGCACACTGGCTGCGTTTCTGGCACTGTGTACATTTCTGGCTTTGAACAGCAGGTCCTAGAAGGTACATAAACTACTGCTTTTTTTTTTTAATAAATGAGAAAATTCTGTTTTTCTCCAGGTTGTAAGTGAACTGAAAATCATTTCTTTTTTTCCTTAGAGATATTTAGGACTACTGTATTTCACAGATATCCATTATTAGCAAAGGACAGTATGGTCTTCTCTTCATAGAAAGTGGATACATTACTGTCTATATAGTTAATATAAAGCAAAAAAATAAATGAAAATAGTTAAAAAATTATGGGCTTCACATCCCATGAAAACCCTTACCATACCCAAACTGAAAACCTTCTCTTATTTTCTGTTGGCAAGAAATGAAAGTACATGTTTAAATTCTGTGTTATTTCAAAAACAACAGAAGAGAAAGGTAAGAACTTACAACATTGGAATGAACCTTTGAGGTGGAGGAGTAGGAAAAGACAATTGGATAAGAATTAAAAATAATTCTCCTATGTTCTTTCTGAGGAAGAAGCAGCCATTTAAAGGAGCAGCAATTTTCAGTTGAATAGACACAAAGGAAAATATTATACTGATTTTAATTATGCTGTAGCATAAAAAAAAATTGAAACCTTTCACAAAAAGCTAATGAACAGTGGTGACACAATGTTATGTCTGATTCTCTGTTTTGCATATCCATAAATATAAAATAAGCAATCAGCCAAGACAAAACCAATTATTTTTCATCTCATAATGTAACATAGGCAGTGTATGAATTTACTTTCCTCCTAGAAAATTTTGTTGATTATCTAGTTGAAACTTTTTAGTGATACTCATTTCCAATGGTCAGCTACGGTGAACAATAATCAATCCCTGACAGGGAGCTGTAAAACAGGGACTAAGATCTAAGCTGCCTATAAATCCTGAATTACCCATCAGCCTTTAAAGTATTCTGATTAATTGTTACTGTAGACATAAGCAACCATTTTAAAGTGGCCTGAGCCATTGATTCCAGAGACAAAAATTACATGATCTTGTGTAAAATCAGCCTCTTCTTCTTAATTGGTCTTATTGGTGACTCAGGGATACAATGTGAATAACAAACAAACTATATTCATTGTACAAGGTGTTTATTTGGTCTATTCCACATTTGTTTCCATCAGGTCAATGAAATTTGTGGCTATCTGTAGAATTATTTTAAGCTCCATTAAAAGGGAAATTTTGTCATAAACCTTACAGTTTCCTACTCAAATGCATACCAAGGACTTAATTATTTCAAATTCTGGCTTTTTCAACATAAAGGCTTACTGTGTAACTAATGTGGTAATATGCATATGTGTATATTCTTACACAAATTCCAAACATATCAGGTCCTTCCCACTGAGACATGCCTACAGAAAAGAAAGAAAATAGTTGCAATAATAATTGTTAGAATAAAAATTCCAAATTGCATCTTTTATATCATGAACAAAAGTCTTGAAAACATATCAGGATAAAGTGAGTTATCTGTCTAAAACAAGGTATAACATCACTTTAGTTGTAACTTAAAAATATGACAAACTTATTTCCAGCATTTCCAGACTTTCTCACTGCACAGTGCAGAGAAAAATCATGCTCAGGCTTGTGGCATCTTACACTACAGCTGGATTTGATTTCCTACCCTTATAGAAGTCCTGCTTTGGCAAATGAGTTTTCTAAGCAGGCCAAATATCAGCTTTCACCCATTTCTGTTGGACTGTCAGGTCCATTGGCACTGGCCTTCCCCAGTCTTCCATCTGGTCTCAATTGTCTGCTTAAATTTTTGAATGTTTCATGCAGTCCTAATTTCTTTCACTTTTTCTGCACATTCTCTGTCAACTTTAATTAAAATCTTAATAGATGGACTTAGCTGTAAAGTGGTACAACAGTTTTATTTACATGCATAGTATTCAAACCCTTCAGAAAGGTTATATGGGTCTTTCCTCTATCCTATACATTTTTTAGCATACTCCACTGGTTTGTCTCTGGCTTGTCTGAGCACAGCTGATGAAGTCTGTGGCAATTCTACTAAGAGTGAACAGGCCGAGGAAGTTGGGGCTGTTCAGCCTGGAGAAGAGAAGGTTGCATGGAGACCTCATAGCAACCTTCCAGTATCTGAAGGGGCTACAGGGAAGCCGGAGAGGGACTCTGTGTGAGGAGCTACAGTGAAAGGACAAAGGACAATGGGTACAAGTTCAAAGAAGGGTAATTTAGCTCAGATATTAGGAAAAAGTTTTTTACTTTTAGGGTGGTGAGACACTGGCACAGATTGCCCAGGGAGGTAGTGGATGTCCCAACCCTGGCAGTGTTCAAAGATAGGTTGGATAAAGCCTGAGCATCCTGGCCTAGTGGGGATGTGTCCCTGCCCAGGGCAGAGAAGTTCAGATTAAATGATCTATAAGGTCCATTCTGACCCCTAAAATTCTATGACTCTATGATTCTGTGATTTTTTTGCTGTGTGGGTAGATCCATGTAACAGGCAGGGACAATGAGGATGAACCATGTCCTTGTTTTTCTATCTGAGTTTGGCAAAATAAGCCTTTAACTGATTTTTTTTTCTACAGGTACAAAAGTTATCTTATTTCCACAGCATATCCAGAGTATCATCTGAGGTCTTCTCTTGAGTCTAATGGCAATGTCTTCTTTCCACCAACCAGGACTTTGATCTCTTAGGTTACAAAATCAGTTTGAAACCAGAACCCTCCCCTTTTCAGCCAAAAGAGCTTTACTGAAATACAAACCAGTGCAAAGCTCATAGAGCAGTCTTTAATCAATGTGCTGCATCATCAATGTTCTAATCACAGAATTTGGCAGTGAAGTTCGTATACACTAATCAATTTTCTGATGAGGATGTTATTATTATTTACAAAGCTGGAAGTAGAGATAGACCAAGCTAAGCTGCGTTTCCTCTAGTTTAAAACCTACTGTTGATACCTAATTATCCAAGCTCGTTAGTATCCTGTTGTACTAGAAGTCTTGTTATGGCCAAAATAGAGCATGCCATGCATATCGAGCTACAAATTTATGGCTAGTATGATTAAAGTTTTAACAGTCTATTTAATTCAGATTGTGTAATTACATATATCATTACAAGAAAGCCTAATAAATAATACAGTTACAACCATTGTACAAAGACCTTCTTGTTCTATACTGCCCCTTCACTCTGGTGTTGTGCTCAGTTTCCTAATATTACTTGCACTTGTTGTCATCACAAACTAAAGCTAAACCAAAACACATTTCCTTATTCATTACCTTATGGCTTGATAATTGTCACTACAGAGAAACAACGACAAATCAGAACAAGCCAAGGTGAGTTCAGACAAGTTCTGAGACCCTGCACAGTCAGCTGAAAGACTTCAAAGCTTGAGATCTTTCAAAACTTACAGCAAAAAAATATAAAATGTGTTTGTGTTTATTGGTTTATGATCCACATCAACTTTCCATTTTTATTCATGTCAGGCTTATATAACAAGTCATCACATACTTGCCCCTGCATTTTAGGGATGCTCACCAGTTGAAATCTGCATGTTCAGACATGCTCCTACTAACACTAGGAGCTGAGAAAATATAACCAGATATTTCTAAGCTTCTTGTATGGCTAAAGAGATGAATATGTTCCTATGTCTCATTGGCTTCATACAGCCACAGACAACAGAATAACACACAGTGGTCCAGACCTTGTATGGAGATATATGTGACATCCCTGCAAACATTGCTATCAGGCACTCAGAAATGCTCAGTGTATGTCACAGTGACATTGACTAAATGTATATATCTCAGACAGGTCAGATGATGCCACTCTCTCTCCTATGACAATAGAGAGAACTGAATAGCTCAGCTATAGACATCCACATTGTGGATATGGGGCCTAAAATATAATGAGTCCCTCACTAAACCTCTAATTCCAGCCTTTGTTTTGCTGGAGCTTAAATTCTACTTTTGATTACAATTTAATATCTCTCAACAACATGCCTTTACAAGAAGAGACAGGCGGCTGACTACAGACGAACAAGTAACTCCTTGTATTTCCCTGATTGCTGCCAAAAATCTTGCCATCTGTAAGTAAAAAAAAAAAATTAAAACCTCCCCCCATAATCTTACTCAAGTGCAGCCAAGATTTAGTGAAAAACCGAAGCAGAAGTCCATTTTATTCCATGTACAGCAAGTGCGGTCGCTGTTTATTGTTTACAGAGCTGGTTGTTTGCAATATTCATCCCTGGATGCAGTTTTAATTTTCCTGAGAGACAGCTGATTGTGCATGCATGCACACCCATACACAGAGACAGAGCACCCATAAAATATTTTCATATTTTCCACGCGTGGTATCATTTATCTTAATAGTTGTTAGTGCTGCAGTTTCCACTTTAGCAGTAATCATGACACATTTGTTACTTGATTTATTTGAATAGCACTGTCAAACACTGCATAAACAATACTGTTCTGGGACCTGGCCAGAAATTTCAAATTGCATTTTAATATTTATGTGCCTTCAGACTCCATGAGGAAAAATAGTGATGTTAGCTTGTGATTTGAACCGCTGTAACTGCAAAATCAGAATAAGTCTGCTTTTTCCTATAAATGGTGTCATCTATCATGATATTTCTTTAGCTGATCACAAGTAAAAAGAACATTAGTTTATATTTTTAACAACTGGCAGTTACTAGGTGGAATTAAAGTTTGCTTGCAGCTTCCTGGATTGGCTTTCTAAAGAGCTGCCAATCACCTCTGTGGCTTCACAGCAATGAATACCACTGCTATCATTTAAGAGCAAGATGAACAGAGACATGACTTTTAGAGTTTGCTTTCTGAAATGTAATACCATTCTCTGAGTCTTTATTTTCTGTTTTCCATTTAGCACCATCCATTAACAGCAAAAAG
Source organism: Acanthisitta chloris (assembly GCF_000695815.1). Classification (NCBI taxonomy): domain Eukaryota; kingdom Metazoa; phylum Chordata; class Aves; order Passeriformes; family Acanthisittidae; genus Acanthisitta; species Acanthisitta chloris. The sequence goes on from NW_008691937.1 coordinate 15,743, forward strand.
TTATAACCGTGAGCTGATCATAAATTATCATTAGGACCACTGTGTTGATTAATGGTACATTTTTGATTAGCTGTCTCCGAGGGCACTTTTTTTTTTTGCAGTTAATAAGTCCCACCATCAGAATTACAATCTCTGTAGGATATATGCTATGGCAGGGTTCTATTATTTTCCTGCTGCTAATGACAAATAATAAGGATATTCACAGTGTTTTGTTCCTCTTTCCAGTGCTCCACGGGCATTCAGAAATCAGCCACTTAAATCACATCTTGTAGGTGAGGCTGGGCTTTTCCTGGCTATATTTAAAACCTTCTCTTTATCAGTGACCATCTGGATCTGAATGTCCTATGTTCTATTGTATGTTAAATTATATTGCTATGTCTATCATACCACTTAGTGTGGGTTGCTTCATATAACAAAAGATCAATAGTAATTGTTCCTTATCCTTTGGAATAATAATGATACTTACATGAAGAGAATTATAGGGCTTGGTCCCATTGTCTCTTAGGCAAAATTGCCAGCTGTGAAATTGTGGAGTTCATATAGAAATGGATCCTCTTCTCTGAAACGTGCTCTGCTCTATCCTTGGTGGCCGTGGGATGGACACTGACTACCCTAATGGACCAATGAGGCCCTGAACTCCCCAGTACCTTGCCCACAGGGAGCCCCCAGCCCTCCTGACAATTATTATTACAGTTCTATACCTCCTTTCTTCACAAGCTCCAATGACTGCGACAAAACAATATACTCCATAAATCAGAGTAGATACATCACAGATGATGGAAAATCCAGATTCAAGGTCTAGTTATCAGGAGAATGAGCAGAATATACACATGGCTAACCAAAGACTATAATTTATAGATTTAAAAGTCAAAGTCTAACTAGGATATTCCATGGATGCAACTTTTGGTCTAAATCTTTTTTAAGAAGAATGGTATTTGGGCCTGAATTATCTCTTTATAAATTATACAGGGGAAAACAAATTCTTGATGATGTTATCTTAATAAAATTTTAAAATTGATCAGATAATTCATTATCAGAATTGCTGATTCTGCAGAAAATTCTCTGTAAAGCAACATTCTCCAGAGCTCTAAGCATCCCACCTTGCAGTTGTGCTTTACTTGGAAGTCAACAAAGACATTGGCATAATGATCTCCATGTTAACTCTGAAAGGGAGGAGTGGCAGGATTTCTTAGGGTATGTATCAGTTATGAATTCTGATTTTCCTCACTGCTTTACCTCTCTGCCTGTCCAAAAATGTCCCTTCTTTGTGCTTGTTTCTCCAGACAAACTCAAACACTGAAGAACTTCACCAGTGATGCCTGGGAGAAATTAATGAGTGTTTTTCTCAAAAATTTCCTTCTCTGGGAACTTGCTGGAATGTTATCTCCACTTTTGTCTGTATAGACTTTTAACATGTACTAGACTTCCTTGCTTTGCAGAGAGGTTGTTTTTTGAATTGGACATAGTCTATGGAAACTC
>NW_008691937.1:17267-60672 GCF_000695815.1 Acanthisitta chloris
ATGATCCACTTCCTATAATTAATTACTCTCTGAGCTGTGTTTGCTCTTTAGGTTCTCACTAAAATTGATGTTTTCACACTTCTTTCTGTGTTAAGGGACAACAGGTTTTGTTCAATATTCTTGATATTACAGTCTTGGAACAGAGTTGACATTTTCTATTCATAGCAGTTAATCCACCTGTGAGTATGCACATCTAATCCTTTTAAAGATTTTCCCTTTGGAAATGTTAATCTGTGCTTGTTCTCATGGAAATTCACTAATTTTTCTTTCCACTGTAATTAAAAAAAAGAAAATTGGTTATAACTTATAATGACTTACTATATTTTTTACAATTTATCATTTACTTTATCATATCATTTATCATTATTTTTTACCATTATCTTATACTTTTTCATCCTCCTGTTTTTGCTGGCACAGTTCAAGAAGCATGTAGTTGAAAGGAAAAAATGCAAAAAACACTTTCACACAATATAAAGATTTGTACTGATCTGACTCTCTTAAAGTTTTGAGGTAGCACTTTATTTGTTTGTGTTTTGCATTCCTAACACTGCACTCAAATAATGCTTTTACATTTGGGGATAAGTCCAGAATGTAAAAAAAAATTGATCTTTATATCTGCAGAAAGTTCTTGGCAACACAAGGCAACATAAGCCAATTAAAATTTATGTATTGAAGAACTGGTGTCTTAAGAGTCATGGCTCATATACAGAATTCCCTTAGTGCTATTTGATTTCTTTCATAAATAGTGTTTCATCTAAGTAAGGCTGCTTTTTGGAGTAGGAAAAGCAGCACATCTGCAGACAAATCTGAAATATCTTTAATGACATAACAGTGTTATAAATATTATGCAGTGGCTGGTGGGGAATATTGTACATGTACTACCCAGAAAGAGTAAAAGTCTGCCTGAGAAAATTCTCAGGAGCTGACTAAACCCTATTATGCTTAGTTGACTTTTGAATGGCTGTAGAATCCAAACAATTCAGGGATGTAGCAGGCCTTTGTTTCATAAGTCAGTGTACTGCTTATCAGAAATGTAACTCTCTGGGACTTGCAGGAGGTTTAACAAGATCAAATACAAAGTGTTGCTCCTGGTATGGGACAGCTACCAAAATCAACAGATGCTTGGGGATGAACAGATTGAGAGCAGCTCTGCTGAGAAGGACTTGAGGGTGCTGGTGGTTGAGAGGCTGGACATGACCCAGCAATGTGTGCTCATGACCCAGAAAGCTAATTGTGTCCTGGTCTGCATCCCCAGCAGTGTGGGCAGCAGGTCAGGGAGAAGATTCTGCCTCTCTGCTCTGGTGAGACTTCACCTGGAGCACTGTATTCACTTCTGAGGTCCCCAGCATATGAAGAACATTGACTTGCTGGAATGACTCCAGAGGAGGCCACCAAGATGATTAGAGGGATGGAGCACCTCTCCTGCAAGGAAAGGCTGAGAGAATTGGGCTTGTTCAGCCTGAAAAAGAGATGGTTTCCAGGTGACCATAACTGTGGCCTTCCAATACCTGAAGGGAGCCTGAAAGAAAGATGGTAAGAGAATATTTACAAGGGCCTGGAGTGACAGGACAAGGGGGAATAGCTTAAAAAAAAAGAGTAGGTTTAGATTAGATATGGATGTAAACTAAAAGAGGTTAGATGCTAGGAAAAAATTCTTTACTGTGGGGTTGGTGAGGAACTGGAACAGCTTGCCCAGAGGAGCTATGGATGCCTCATCTCTGGAAGTGTTCAAGATCAGGCTCGATGAGGGCTCTGAGCAATTTGGTCTAGAGGAAGATGTCCCTGTCTATGGCAGAGGGTTGAAACTAGATGATCTTTAAGATCCCTTCCAACCAGTCATTCTGTGGTTTTATGATTCTGTGATTCTGTAAGAAGGGATACATTATCCTTAACTTGTTCCTCTGAAGTATTTTGTGCTAATAACTGCAAGTTTCCTTCCTACTTTGTCTCCAGTCCATGTGTCTTGATCAGCCTCTGGTGCTGATCAAGTATCCCTAAGCTAGATCTCTCATTGACCTCCACATACCAGCACACCAGCTCCATGACTTCCACTCCCCCACCCTCTTAACCAGCACAAACTCTCTAATGGCTCCTTCAGTCAAGGAAGGACTTGTCTAAGCTGGACAATTTACACAATGCACTGGTCTCTAATATTTGCTAGCACAGTCTGTTGTAGAAGAAAACAGTAAACAAAAAATGGAATAATTTCCACTTCATTAGTGACAAATCATGTCATTCAGATAGTAGAATGTTAGGTGAAAAATCAGAGAAAGCTGTTTTATAAAAGCCTATTATACTAAATGCCAAGATTACACTGGGTTTTTTAATCAGCCATTCATTGCTCAAAGCTAATTGCATCTTAGTTTTCATAAATTATGAGGATTAAGGGCACTGTGTAAATTACTGTTCTCACTCAAAATGGTCAAGAATAGTTTGATCTGTTATGGAAGAGCATGTTTATGCATCTGTTCTGGTCTTCAGCTCTGCTGAAAATGTCATAAGACAGTTTATCACCATTTTGGACCTCTCCCTGCAATCCACAAAACCCCAGTATTTTGTATTCAATCTGTATTTTTCCCCAAATGTAATTCCAACAGAATATTTTCTGATGTAAAAAGAGGGATTAGAAAAATGAAGAGAAAATACACAGCAAGAAATAAAGTCTGTGCTAAACTCAATCAAAAAGACCATGAAATAAGTAAAGACAGTTAGTTTTAAGGGTTATTGAAAGGTCTGAGGAATTTATCACTGTAAAACAACAACAAGAGAGAAATGCAGTAGGAATAGATATTACAGAGGAGAATCAGGAGAAACAAACAAAAAGTCATTTTCTGGAAACTTATTTGTACATAATCATTGTTTTAATGATGACCTAATGCAAATTATAAATCTGGTCTTGGAAAATGTTTGCTAACCCATAAATTGCTTTCAGTAGATTTTCAAAGAGACACAGCTAGGAAGAAGCTGAAGCTATTGGACTAGTTAGAATCTGAGCTGAAAATATAAAGAAAAAGCACTCCGTTCATAAAAATTAGAATTATTTTCGGGTCACAATTTGATGGCCAGATGAAGCCCATTATGACTAGGGCTGATTGAGAAAATTGTATGGTTATTCATACCGTGCACGTATTGTGCATTTTTGTATACACTAGAACATCAGGTAACAAAGATTACAGTACTTCAGTAGATCAAGGAAATAGCAGTCAGGGTTCTTTAGAGATTAAAAATAGAAATAAAAATAAATTAACTATTCATACCAAAAAATTCACTGTCCCAGCCACTCTGTAATATTGACTAAACTTCTAATGCAAGGTCACAAAATGCTGTCAAGAGAGGCAGGAAAAAGCATATGACAGTTAACACAGGAATGTTTTCCTATGGAGTTTTCAGATCCTTTTATGGCCTAAAATGAAAGACAAGAGCAATTAGATGATCATGTCACGAGCTTGAAATTAAATTGGATTAATCCAGAGCATAGTTCCAAAAACCTTTGCTGTTTTCTCCTAAACGAACAAACAGATCTATGAGCATATATGGACAGACTCTTGAATTTTAAGGTCCTAATGGACTCTAGGGAACGCTCTGACCTGACGTCCTGCAGAACCTCAACAATGTTAATGGGATAAACTGACAGTAGCTAGCAAAATACATACAAGAGTGGAAAGGCCCCATGTCAGCTTTATTATAGACATGTGAGTACTCAATGTTTGACAAGTATTTTTAAAACACACACCTGCAATCCTTCAGCAGAGCAAATGAAGTTAACATAACAGCTACTTCCCCATCTCTCTGTCCCCAGCAGACACCAAGTGAAATGCCTATGAACACTTGACAAATATAAATTTCTATGAACTCTAGCCCTTGTTTGTTTCCATTATCTCATGGAGCAGCAACTACAACCCTGAGTTAAGGTCTAACTGCTACCCTGGAGAAAGAATAAAATTTAACTCTGTTTCCAGCCAGCACTGTAGAGGAAAAAAAGTCATTATGAAGTTTCTGTTATTTTTCTCATCAGCCTGTGCAACATGCTAGTAGCTGGACTGTGTGAAGGAGGGTTTGCAGTCCCAGTTTACTGCTACACTTCATAAGGGTATCTGCACAGCTTGTAAGTTGCTTAAAGGTTTAAAATAAAAATGATCCAAGTGCATCTTCACCTGTACATGTAACGAAAACTCATCTCTCTCTCTCCTTGTAGTACATGCCATCATGTGTACTGCACACTTCCAAACTGACTTAATGATAAATATGCCTAGGAAGGACAAGAGGATTTTGCCTTGCTCCTGCTCTGTAGCTACTATCTGTGACTGACTTGGAAGGTGAGGACAGAGGTATTATATCCTGAATGAAGAGTGAGTGTCTGAGATTTGAACAAGCTGGGCCACACATACCTTTCTCTTCTTCTTTATACCTGAATTCCAGATACATGACATATGCATTTTAAATTAATGTGCACTTACAGGAGGATCAGTTTGAACCATAGTGTTGTTGCTTTGTGCAAAACTTTTTATGGAGACAACTGCTCTGACTGGGTGGATGAGGAGGTTAAGAAGAATTGCTTATCAGGGTTATAACCCAAAGCTGTCTCCCATCTTTTAGTTCATAGCACTTTGGAAAATACCATTGCTTGGTAAAAATTCAGTTCATAAAGTTAATGACCTGACATCCAAGACCTGCTCTTGATCAAGAGAACAAAAACCGAAGTACTGTGCAGATGTAGTATTTTATTGTAATTTCATGCTGAAAACCAGAGATATTTCAGCTTAAACCAAAATAGGATTACAGAAAGTGATGTGCGATATTTTCTAATTGGCAAAAGCACATTGGAAAAGTCTAAAAATTAGCATTCCAGAAGTGGCATTTTTCTCTTCATTTTCATGTGTTTTCACTTTTCTCAAGATATAACAGACTTAATCAAATGGAGCCTGCAAAATAGTTGCATGGAAAAGAAGGCAAATCTTTTCATTTTAAAAAGTTGGAAAAAATATTCTCCTTTACTTTTCCACTCCCTATTACTTATAGCAATAATCAATGAATCAGACACTGATTTATAGATTGTTTTGGATTTCCCTTTCCCCCAAATGCATATTTACGGAATAAAGTGTACAAAAATCCTTGCTAAACTCCAGCTTATGATTGTCATGTGGAAATTCAATACTGCAAGATGACTCCTTTAATATCTGACCTCACACACATAGGTCCTGCCTTTCTCCTCAATTGGTCCTCTAGTCTTCCTATTCTGTTTTGATTTAATATGTACAGTTCAATATTCTTATTACAGAATATATGTATACACCCATATATATCTATAAAGAGTTCCCATGATTCAGCCTTTCCAAACACACACCTGCTACTATCACTGAAAGACACTGTGACATTTTTAACTTTAATTTCAGTTTCAGGTTCTTTCAGATTTCAAAAAGCTTTTTCAAAGTTTTTTGATGCTTTGACGTATTTCCATGTTACGATTTTTAAAAGATTTAGTTTATGGGTTTTAGCTTTCAGTGGAAACAGGAAAAGGGAAACAAAAGAGATATTAGCATAAAAATACACAGGAGGATGTAAATGGCCTTTGAAGAGCAACTTTAGTGATTCTTTATTTTTCTTAGTCTTAGATCTGTTCATTCATTTACAATCAGATCCCCTGAAGAAAGATGGTATGGAATGAATTATAAGTTGCTTCAATTAGTTTATTCATTCATTAGGAATACACTTCTGGGCCAGCAGGACTATGAAAAGAAAGGTTTCAAAAGAGAAAGGATGCTTTTGTAACATAACCCATATGTTAGAATAATTTTACTCATTATATGATTCTTTATGACCAGATTGCTGAACGGAAATATTGAAATAGTGCAGAAGAACATAATATTATCTATAGATTAATTAAGGTGATGTACATTTTGACTTACCTGCTTCTCTTCCTGAGAATAATCTTTATGAGCTTTAGCCTTTCAGTGTGACTAATTTCAAAATATCAAGAGCATACCAATAAATTTTCCTAGTTGGGTCAGATGCAGCAATGTGTGACTGGTTTTACAAGATTCCACAAGCTCTAAAGAGATACAGCTAATACTGATTATAAAATATTATTAAATAATAGTTTCATGTTTCCTTACCTCTCTCTAACCTCCTAAATGACATATAAAACACAGGACAAGGTTAAAAGCCTGATTTAAAGCTTAATCCAATGGAGAATGGAAATTTAAGTTATAAGAATAAGCAACTCTAAAAAAATATGTACAAAAGATATAAACAAAACCCACGCACCAAATATTTCCAGAAACCTATTTGAGGAAAAAAAGAATATTCCTTACCTATTTAAATCTAAACTTACTAAAACTGAGTCTCTTTAAAATAGCTGTGTATTAATTACTAATCACATTCTTTTGTATGTAGTCAAAGTTGCTTAATTCTGATTACAATGAAAAAATTATGACTCCCAATAAATCTGTGGGCTAAATTTTACAGAAGTTCAGCCTAAATAAAAGTAGTACAATGGGGGGGTTGTTTTTGACCATTATGCAAACAAAATAAACAAACAAACAAAAAAGAAAATGTCCAGATGTAAAAGTGAAGTGACTATGTCTTCTGGGAGAAAAAAAAAACCCTTCCCTTGATTTTTCTTTATGGTGACACATTGTTGACTGAAAAACAAAAGGAAAAGAAAAGAAAGCAAACCCAAAAAAAATCACCTCAAACCCACCAAAATTTCACCTGCTGCCTAAATAGGAAGATACTTTGTGAAAAAAGTAAATTATACCTAGATTTGGCTGAGGAATTTTTCCCCAAACATTTTTAGTAATGGATCACAGTCACAGTCATGCTGCCTTTCTGCCATAAGAAATTAACCACTTTAAGAGATTCAGGTGTATTTAGTCTTCTTTTCTCATCTATAAAGCTTTGTCATTAGAGTTGAATTCAAGATTTAATGAGAAATCTTGTAAACTTAGGAACTTAAGAGCATGTGAAGTGGGCATTTGGAATCTGGAAGCACAGTCTCCATACATGAATTAACAAAATTATGCTAATATAATTCTGTAGAAGTGGAGACTTGTAGGTGAGTCAGTGAGAGACCAGCAGCAAATGCACTTATACCTGCACAACAAACAAGCTTCTTCCTCCCTTGGCATGTCGTCCCAAACACTCTCTAAGCCAAGCAACTGGCAAGGAGCATCCACTGCAGATGGACCAGCAGTAGCTCATATAATACTGTACAGCTGAATCCATCTGGCATCTAAGTGTTTGAGATGGTGTTTGTTAGCTGCTTACCAGATTTTTTCCCTCTCTACATAAAAGTAGGAAATGGGTTTTTCATGTCCACTAGCCATATTCTATATACTTTCTTTGTAGCCAAGAGGGTGTTTGAGCAAACTGCTCCCATGCTGCTTCCTCTCCCCTCACTCTCCTGCTTGTGAGTCACTTTCAGATGCTCTTGAACATTATCTCTGCTGTAAATGGATGGCAGATTGTTTGGGCTGTGATTAAATTAGGCAGGCACAGGTGGCATCACCTATTGTAAGTTTGTCAATTTTTATGTCTACAACGACAGCTGCTCTTCTTTATCTTTTAATAACTCAGCAAGGAGGAGAGGGAAAGGTTGCTGAGCCCACGAGGTGAATCACATGGAAAAGAGTCCCATAGGTTTCAAAGAGTCAGAATGTTCCCTGTGCCATTGCTCAGTGACAGCTATTTTTCTCCCCTGGTCTCCACAAGGAGAATTTGGGATGAAAGGGCATTAAATCAGCAGCAGGGAAGAAATGTTCTACAGTGTTCACTTTGCCTTTAATTTAGATTTGGTTAATGACCTAGGAAAATTTACAGAGCTCTATAACACAGTATGCAGTTTTAGGGAAGAGACAGACTCTTAGATACTGTACTATCCAGGGGTTTGGAAGCAATAATCCTTAGATTTCATCAGTATTTTAGTTAATACAGAAATGAACTTGTTCCAGTTCCTACTCCAGTCTTTCCACAATATTATATCAATAAAGCCTACATTATATTTCTGATGTTTTTGTCATATTAGTTCTTTTGTACTTGGTCAGCATTATAGCTTCATTTATTCCTAAAATGTAACTTAATAATATACATTATACCAAGTATGAGAAAACTGTAAAAAGGGTATTAATATGTGTATTCTGTAAAATTTGTCTTATTGATATAGCATAGGTAAATCTGCCTCTATAGCAGGACTCTCACTACTCAGTAAAGTTCTTGTTCTTTACAGATGTTTGCCATTGAGTGTTTCTTTTCTGGTCCTGCTGGAATCATGTTGTTTGCATTCTAGGTTACATTAATATATCACAGAGTTTTCAGTTGCATTTCTACTTCCTATTAACAATAACATCCTTTTGACCCTCACAGATATTCATTGTACAGAAGATGCTTTTTAAAATTCAGACCCAAGTTTGATACAATAATATGAGCCAGCAATATCATTTGTAGACTATCTTATTACTTATTCATTCATTAATATACATACTTTCAAATGTTCTGAGATTTTTTCATCAATGAAAGAAGTGATACTGCAGAACTGAGGAAGTACCTATGCATGTCAGAACTCACTTTTTCTTTCACTTATACCAGCTAGTTCAATAAAAGATGATAACTCTTACCACAAATATCCCTATTCTTTGAAAGGGACTGGAATTGTCACTTTCTTCTAGTGCTTTTGGGAGAATGTTTTACCAAAGCAGCGAGATTGAAACAATACAGAAAGTTCTAATTGAGATGAAAATTCAAATATTTCATAGTGATGAAAAATTAAAGCGTAATGGCAAGGTACTGACCACAGAAAACCAGGGAATACATTTGCAATAAGAATCATAGCAAGAATTGATCTAAGCAAAACTCACCATCAGAAGAAATACAGAAGTGAAGTCTCTGGGAGGTCACTCTTTTGTTTGGTAGCAGGTAGGAATTCTAGAAAATACGGGGTGGAAAGGATTTAAAAGACTAACTCGGTAGTAGGTAGGAATTCTAGAAAATATGGGGTGGAAAGGATTTAAAAGACTAACTGCCCTAATCAGAGTGTGGTGGTTGTATGCATGAGGGTGACCTACAACTTTGACCTAAGCTGCAAGGGAACTTGGATGAATTCAGGAGACAAATGTGGGAGAAAACTGTATTAGGGAAAATTTAATGTCATAGAATCATTAAGGCTGGAAAGATTGTCAAGTCTTCAACCAAAGATCACCATGCCCACTAAAGCCACTAAACTGTTTAGCTTGTTCATTCAGAACCTGGCTCTAAATGTGTCTTAGTACAATTGAGAAACAATTTGGTGCTCTCTTTACATTGAATTTGAAGCATTTTTCCATCCTAAATATTTGATTATAACACCGTGTCTTTGTATTTTCACTTTGCTTTGCTCTATATGTTTGCAAGAAACTCAAGTGAAAGTGGCTTGTTAGACACTAGGTTATTTTGCATCAGTTCAGTCATTTAAAGAACATTAGTGGTTAGAAACCTTTGAAGCAGTAGATGACTGACATGGATTTTGGCTTACATTAGCATCCACATCCTGAGTGTAGACCATTGTTGATGACATCTATCCACATCAGCTTATCTGTACCTTCTTTCCCAGACAGGTTGCTAGGGTAGGTTGCTCCCCTGGCTGCACTATGCCTCTGATTTCAACAGACTACACTGAGGTTAGTCCACACAGTTCCCAGCTGACCTGATATGACAAGTGTAAAGCTGCAGCTACTGCTAGCTGTGTAAATCATTGTCATGGATGAACCTTCCAAGAATCAAAACCTTAGAGACTTTTCCAGCCTGAAATATGAAAATGCACACAAAATCCAGAGAACTGGGGTTTAAACCTCTCTCTCCTAATCTCATTAACACCCAGTGAGATTATTAAAGAAGTAGGATTTGTTCTTAACAAAGAAAAATACCTATTATTGAAGAAAAGATATGGAGTTTTACTTCCAAAAAGTTATTTACATATTATTATAATTTCTTTGGATTTTTCTGGTAGACAAATGCTGTTTTTGTCAAGAAAAATTAAATCATTCATTAATACCAAGTTGAAAATTAGTATTTCCTCCCTATATGGCTGTACACAGGACACTGTAAATCAAAGATTACTACAGCATAACAGAACATTAAAGAAAATATCTGAAATGTGAGGAAGCTTCACAGCTTTAGATAGCATGTTGAGTACTTTGTTAACTTACACTTGAAATAGACATTTATTTGCTATATTCACTATTAATCATCCTTTATTAGTACTTTATTAGCAAATGAAGCTGATGTAGAGAAGTTACTATAATGAAGCATAAGAGATGAATAATGAACACGCAGTAACTCTTGCTTGTACAGAAATGAATTTTGAGATTTTTACTGAGCTACCTTTGCTTTAACTTTTGTTATTCAACATGGGACAGAGATCCAGAATAATTCTAGCTTTATTGCACAGTGTTTCCTGATCCAAATTCCTCTAGTAAGGATTAATTACATCCTAGTTGCTGCATGTGACTTGAATGGTTTTGTCTTGACATAGATGTTTTCCTATGTGCGACCAGTTCTCTTGGATTCTTTCATTTCAGCTAAAAAAGGCAAGTCAAAATGAAGACAACCCAAAAGTTCAATGTGAGAGAATTCAGGAAATCAGGTTTCCTAATTTTTATATATCAAAGTTAGATTATCTCTTGTTTCTCTGTTCTTGTGCACTCTGGTTTTTTTTCTCTCTCTCTTTCTTTTTAATTCTGACTTTTCACAGATTTTTCTTGCACTTTATAATAATACAGAAGTTGTAAGGTCTTCTGTTAACTTTACTTTTGCCTTCTAATTATATATAAAGCAAAACATGTGGGATTGCAATGCCTTTTTGACACCTCAGAAATTTCCTCTTGAAGTTTGTCAAAATTGACAAATAATTTTACACAAATTATTGGGGAAAGAACAGTGGTAAACAAAAAGATATTGCAACTGAATAAATAGATTTAAAAAACCTGAATTTTTTTTGAGGTCTATAAAGAGATGAAGCATTGGTTTCAGGTGATGATGATTGTTATTATTATTGATATTTCAAGATTAACATGTCTTCTTTGTGTGGGAAAGAAACCCCTCCAAGTAAATATAATCTCTGGAAAGATACCACAACATTGTTGGGCAGTTATTTGCTTTTCACCATTGGCAAATAAATATAGCTTTTGTCTCCATCCCATAGCAAAACTGGAGTTTGCCAAACATTAAAGAAGTGCAGAAACTTGCATACAGACCCCCACATCTAGCAGCAATGTGCATCCAGAGACTGAGAAATGGAAATAAGCAATATATATTTTTAGAATACCTACTACATATGGGACATGAAACTGGAGAGCAGTGCAGAGATACATTGGTATCAACAAAAGCTCAGGCCCATTAAAATATCCCACATTGCCTTGTGAGGAGTCCTAGGAGCATGTGTTCTTATTGGCTCATTTGCTTGTGTTAGGGGACATGGCATTTTTAATCTAGCCATAGTCATTCAAGACCTGGTTATCCTCTGGTCTGCAATTACACAGCCAAATGTCTAAGGAAATACATAACTGCCTGAACATTACCTTTAAACATAACAGCTTGTGTTAGAAGCCAAACTCAAAACCTGTGCAGATCAAGGGAGTTTTCTATGTCTGCAGTTGTCTTTAGGTCAGCCTGTCAGTGTGGTATCTGACATTTCAATATGCCTTTTTTATGAGTGGCATAGGTCCTGCAGTCTGATAATTACGTTAATAGCTCTGATTTCCTTGGCGGGGGAAGGCGTTTCTAGGTATTTTGGTTGCGGACAGGCAAAAAGGCTAAACCTTCAAATATATGAGTTCTGGGAGCTCTAAATTCACCCACCGAGTCCAAATATGTAATTTGTAAGTAATTTTTATGACTTATAAATCTGGACATCCTGGTTTACAAGATACAAATATACACAGTTCCTGGCTTGGACAGGCCCTGATCTCCCTTGGTGAGAAAACTTAGAGGCAGGAAATTTAGGGATAAATACAGATAAAAGAATAAATAGGACAGAATGGCAGGTAATAAGGCAGGTTGGAAATCAGAAACTCTTCCAAAATATTAGAACAATTATTACATATTCCATGGTCTGGAATAACTTGCTGTGAAAAGAAAGCTTTGTGCTCTTTTAAATAATGTTATACAGCCCATTGACTGTGATAGCAAAAAATTTGGATATCCCAAGAAGCCTCTTTCAAGACCATTGTTGTAACATTGTCCCACAAAAATATATCTGATATGGCATATAATTTTCAGTTTATTCACAGTCCTTAACTGAACCATTCTGATCCAAAATGGAATGGTCCAGACCAAATTCATTTTGCAAACATGTACCAAAGCATTAGGTTTTATTCCAATGCAGATCAAATACAAACATTTATGACTGGAAAGCTATTGCAAAATCAAATTATTCTCTGGGCAGCTTTAACTGAATATAACATATGCAGGTTGTTCTTACCTGCGTCTTTGAACACAGAAAAAAATTACAGAACAATCACCAAAACTAACACTGACAGAAATTATAGGCACAAAACTGGAACCGTGTGCACTGAGAATTTCCATGCCAATCAGTAATCTCACTTGATTCTGTGTTTCTTTCATTTCATTTTATATTACCTAGACATTTTTAATTTCTACCTGTTACCAGTTATGCTGAGAGATTTGTTTGATATTTGGGTTTTTTTCTACCTACAAAGCTATCAGGGAATCAATACCAAATCTTACATATTCAACATTTCTCTCACTGATAGCCTCAATTTGTGCTGTTTCTCTATATATTTCATTCTCTCACTTGTTTTCCTCTTTGCTGACATGCATTCAATACAATGCTTTCCAAGCTATGATGGATCATCACACAGATATGGGTTTCATTGATATTATTTATACAACTGGTATTTGGAAGCTTTCAGTCTGCACTTTAAAAATCCCAACATTAATTAGGTTCCGTAGCTCTCCAGGGTTTACATGTCCTTTTGTATTCCCACAAAAGACTTCAGGAGTCATTTGGAAAAATCTGGTACAATTTTTCAAGGTTGACTTTGATCCAGTTTCTTGCCTTGTTAGTATCGATCAGCACTCCTAGTCTGGTGTCACTTTTTTATTTGTACTTTTTTTTAACGTTCCTTCCTCTTGGTCATCATGTCAATACAAAATGTGAATGAGATTAGGCTTGGCACTGCAGTGACACTCCATTAGTCGTCCTATTTTTGCACAGCCTCAATCCATCCAAAGCCCTTAACTATGCCAATGTTAAATGTAACTTGTGCTTACTAGTTCTATATATTCACTGTTTTTCTATGCAGAATGCCTTGGAAGAGCCACAATTGTTTTATCTTCTAAGTTTCTCTACATTAAGACCTGTGATAATGAACTTCTAAGGATGTTAACTGGGACTTTAAAGGAAGGAATTGTCCTAGCAAAGACAATAAGATCTGACCAGCAAAGTTTCTAGTGAAACACTCAACTGAGTAAGGGCTTATCTTCTAAGGATGGGAGTAGACAGGACCATAACAAGAGCATCTCTGCTACAAACCAATTCCAGAACACTAAGCAAATAGCAGCAAAAATCTTCACCTCATGTTCATCCAGACACAGACCACTATACTTCTAGGCTGATGGTGGACTACATCTCAGTAGCTCAGAGAGAGGCCAAATAGCATTCTGTGCTTATCAGTACAGAGGAGCCAGTACCAAAAATATGGATGCTGACACACCATTAGTTTCATCATCCGAAGTGACTTGGGTCAGTTACGTACATTCTGTTCTCTTTTTGACCATTTAGAGCCTCTGGCAATCACAACAGATCTGTAACACAACTTTGCTCATCCTTGTTGAGAGCTGCAGCTTAGCAATGTACTCACATGTTGGTTTGGACATTGTTGATGGGAAAATTTCTGGTTTATGTCACTAAAATGACAAATGCAAATTTTGGAAGGCTGAGAAGGACCTCTTGACCTAAAGGTTTCTGAAACCATCAAACGAGTCAAAGGTGCACACACTGATTGTAACTGCAAAATAAAAATTTACTGAAAGTACATTTTAAAGAGACAGTATTTGCATCTATATTCCACAAATCCAAGAACATTTAGCAAGGTTACTTCCACTATTCAAGAAAAGTGGAATATTAAGCATACAACATGATATCCAGAACATGGTAGACTGAGAAGAGTTGAAGTCAGGAGAAGCTTTAAGTAAAAGAGGTGCCACCAGATAAATTTCCGAGACCCTGAAATAATTATCTTATTAAAAACCCATAAGGATTGCATAAGATAGAAAGGTTATCAAATTAAATACTTAATAAAAATCTTCAGCAGATAAATGCTATCTGCAAGTACTGACAGGCAACATGGTGTACAGACATCTGTGCAAGGCTGCATATATATACAAAGACAAAATTCTTAATCCAAAAACTAAATCAGATAAATACAGTGAGGCAGAAACCAAACATCATCTTTACAATTCCCATTACACACCTGTAGTTTGAAGGCCAGGAGCAGTTATGTGGTGCCTGAAGCTGTATAGTCAGACTGAGGTAGAGCTAAAAATTGTGCTAACATATTAAGGATATAAGCCTTGTACTTTGTGCATCAAATCTGCCTTTGTTTGACTGAAGCAGGAGAAGCTGCAGCCTCCTCAGCACCCTCAGACTGACTTCCTTGAGTTTCTTCACTGAGTGCATACAGATCCTACTTATTTAGCTGTCCAGTGGCACTAGTTCAGTAAATGCACAGAAACAGATGGAGAATCACATCAGCTCTGCTCAATGTAACTCTTTCAAGTAATGAAGCAATTATTTCCAGGAATACAAATTCAGCTAACCTCTCTCAGTCACCTCCCATTCACAGAGACACACCAGCACATGTACATATAATATCCTTGTCTCCATTTTAAAAGTAGGAAAAAATTGAGCAAACACATTGCATAGCTGCTATGAAATTACATTATGAATACTTAGAGTGAAACCTTTTTTATTCCACTGCAGTGCATCACAGGGTTTTTTCTTTTCTTTGGTGTAGATAGAATTCAAAAAGAAAAAGGAATCAGAATGGGGGATAGTTCTGGTGTGGCATTGTATTGCCAGAGCATATTGGTAGCAAATCTCAAGCAGAGTGCTATAAAAGTCTTCCTTGGGGGTTTCCTCTTGATAAGTTGTCTGCAATACAAAATGAGGTTTTTTTGCAGCAGAACATTGAGCAGTGGCATAAATTCCCTTGCAGTCCTCTCCGGCAAAAAGCACAGGATGATATTTTCCACACATGGTCCCAGTATGATAATATATTATGTAAGAAGGGGCTCACTGGAAAATAGAAATAATCCTGTAGGATCTAAGCTTACCTGTCATAACATTCCCAGGGAAACCAAGAGCTGGCAACATCAATTTAAGCCACTTAAGATCCAAAAACTGGCAACTGAGAGGGCTGATATGGGCAAATATTAATTCTCTCGGCTGATCTTTGCTTCAGTTTCAGCTTTCCAAATCTTAAGTGTCTAGTCAAAAGTAGACATAGGCTCTCTGCTTTTCATTTGAAACAGAAAATCACCTCCAGAGGGTGATTCATCCAGTGCAGAGATAGATGTATAAGACAACTGAGACTTCTTTTGGAAGTGTCTTTCTCTACAGTTCCAAGGAGTAGTGGATACCAGCCTGTTTTTCTGATAATTTTGGCAAAAGAGTCCCTATCCCATAAATGAGATTGAATTCATACTCCACAGTTTTGCTGTATCAGCTGCCAGCGTTTCAAAATAATGAGTTGCTTTTATTTTTCACTTTTTTCTTAAACAGTTTTAGCAACAACCTGTTTGCCTCTTCACCTTTGATGCTCTTCACTCTCTTTTCATTGAATGCATTACTGGCAGGAAAAATTTGAGTCTATATCCCTAAAGAGATTACTGGCCATAGCAAGACAAACAAGATGACAGAAAATACTTTTGCACATGGTGATTAACTCTTGTGGTTTTTTCCTCACTAGCCAAGCAAACCCCCTGGATTTCTTGTCCCATAACTAATTTAATACCCTATTAAGCAGGATGCTTAAAAGCACATATATGTTGAGGTGCACCCAACAAAGTTACGTTTTGGAATACAAAATCGCAGTACCAGAAAAGAAAGAATTGTTCAGGAATAATATGGAATATGAAACCAAAATGATGACATTCAACCTTTGAATGAAGGATTTCCAGAGGCATTGAGTCTGGATAGTGAGAAAAAAATCCAATCTGGTTTTAAACTGGTTTGTAAAAGCCATGTCTGGACAGCATGATGTTCTGCTATAACAGGTGATTTTTACCTTTTGACTTAGCAAATCTTTCTGCTTTGGAATTCCAGTAGGTGACAGTACCAGACCCAGATGCACACTGCCAGCCTCTGAGAAACATTTCAGAAAACTTTGTACTGAAAGTCTACCAGTGTGCTGGTCACTGGACATAAATAAATCCAGGAGCATAAGCAATGTATTTTCTTTAAAACGGATACATGTCCTAAATAAGTATGAATTTCAACACTTTTGCCCACAATAAGTGATTCAACACAGGTCCATCACAGATGTAAGCTGTAGTGCTAAGTAATACACAAAAGCCTCTGGATTCTAATCTCTTTTCTTTTGAGTCCCCTCTGTCAGTTTATTTGATCTGCAAGGCATAGAAAAAAGCCACTGGATGCCACAGTAGTTGGCTACTTTGACAGAAGAGACACATGCTCAAGTTGCTTGAGTGGAGGCTGTAAACCCCTTCTGAGATATTGACTTGGACTGTGCTCTCCCAGTAATTTAGGAAGGTGGCTACAGGGAGCTCATTCTCAGAAAATCATAACAGTCAAGAAATGAAAAAGTCAAATTGAATCATCCAGTCCATTACTCTGAAAGCATAGGATTGGTCATAGATTACATTTAAGCCTTGTCTAGTTTGAAGGGTCACCAAGGTTGACAATTTCTTCCCAGGGCTCCCAAAGAGAAACAAATTATCTCAGATTAACCAGTTACTAGTCTAGGTGAGCCACAGTGACTGTCCATGTGTGTCCTATTAGTCACACTATCACAGGCTAATTCAATTTAGCTTTAGTCCAATTATCTGAGATTAGCCACAAGCTAAAATCATGCACAGACAGTTAAGGTGCCTCCAGTGATGTGCAATCCTTTGACAGTGGATGCAAGCCCTCACAAGACTATTTTAAGCTGGATTTTCCTAATGATCTTTCATTTTCTTACCTTTATTTGTTTTACAAAGTAAGTTTAAGCAGATGGTTGTGAAGGTTTACAATTCCCCTCTCTTGAACAGATACAAATCAGCTCTAGTTGTATTAACTCACTGTTGCACTGCTAGGTGTCAGCCTGGGATTACATTATTTTCTTCAGGGTATTTTATTAATGGGGAATCATGAAAAATTGGAGAACTTCCACAAAGGCTTAACTCCTCTCCCAATAGTAAAGACAAGGTGCAGAACAAAACCAAAACTTAAGCAGCTCTAAATGTAGGCATATTTATTGGCTGTATTAAACACATTAATACCTTTGCAAATATAAACAGATAGTTATCCCCATTTGATAGTGTTTCCATGGGTTAAAACTCTTTATCTAGATATGCATTGCAAAATACCACAAAGTGAAGAAAAAAATAGGCTGTTTTCTGTTGAATTTAGAAGTACAGATTCACTGTTTTCTGGGAAAATGATTTCCATTTAAAACACTATTTTTTATAAAGGAAGTACAGATTCTGCTGAAGTATTCAATGTCACAAACATTTCTCATATTTATCTGGAATATATTGCCTATTTTTAAAGATTACAGTATTATTTTTATTGAATGCTAGTTATCATGATTAAGACTTTTCCCTTCATCAAAAACCAGTCATTTGCCCCACCAGAAAGTTCAATAAATAATTTTATTTCAATAGCAGTTTAATAAAAAATATTGACTAACTGCAAAGAATAAAAGTGAGTTTTGAAAAACAAAATACTTTGTTCCTAGTTTTTTCTCGATTTTCTCAGAAAACAGCAGTTCATCACAACAAGAAAAAACAGTGCCACCAGGAAATAATATAGTGTTAGTAGTTTCCTCCTGAGAGAAAATCTTCACAGTATACAGCACATAGTCAAATAAATCTGGCAAAACATGAATAAATGGATGGTAAAATGAGTAAACATTCAATATAAGAAGAAAGATCTAGAAGATTCTGCAAGTATTGAACAACTAGGAGTCTATATAATGACATAGTTTAATAATTTTGGGGGAAGGCAAGGGTTCACCATGTCATTTATTTTGCTGCTCATTTTTCTTTTTTTATGTATAATATCTCTGCTATTCCCAGAAGGTCATTAAAATACCATACCTATAAGTACCAGAAAATCAGGCTTACCAGAAAAAGTATATAAAACAGGATCTGAGAGATGTGTGCAGCTTTTGGGTGATGGAAGCAGGTAACAAAGCATCATGGGGCACATACAATATACTCTTCAGGCTTTTAAATAGCAAAATTCATCAAGTGTACAAATATCCCATCAGCAGTGTTATTAACAGGAAGAGAAAGAAAAACAATAGGGGGTTGTTTTCCCTGGAGAAAAGGAAGCTCAGTGGGGTGACCTTATCACTCTCCACATCACCTGAAAGGAGGTTGTAGCCAGGTGAGGGTTAGTCTGTTCTCCCAGGTGACATGCAACAAGACAAGAGAGAATGCCCTCAAGTTGTGCCAGTTGTTTGGATATTAGGGAAAAATTCTTCGCTGAAAGGGTGGTCAAGAATTGGAACAGGAAGTGGTGGAATCAGTGTTCAAAAAACATGTATATGTGGTGCTTAGGGATGTGGTTTAATGGTGGACCCAGCAGTATTATGTTAATGGTTGGACTTGATGCTCTGAGAGGTCTTTTCCAACCATGATGATTCTGTGAGTCTATGATTCTATTCAGATGAGCTCCTGTTCTGCATATTGTTTTGAAAGACTCTCCAAAAATGTTTATTTTGCTTACCTTCCCCTTTGCTAATTTGAAATATTTGCAATAAGATTTTCTCAAAATGAAGACATTCTCTAGCACTTCATTTACAGTGAATTGTGACAATGAAACCATTGGGTGTTTCAAAAGAGGAGTGTAGATGGAATGGATCCAGAAGAAGGAACTTTCTGGCACCTGGAGAGCAAGTGACAGGCTACAGTCATTGGCATAATTCAAATCCTTATCCCTGTGCTGGTGAGACAATAAATAAAAATGTCCCATGGCCTTAAATCAGTTTTACTACAGCATTCTGAAATATTTGGCTTCAGGATTTCATTGTTATCTTGTCTGTTTTGAAACCTCAGCAGCATCTAACTGGATCTGAACCAATTAACATATAGTCCAGTGAACTACAACACTTCTGCAGCACCAGGTATTTCTTGAAGCCCTTAGAGAGAGCAGGAGTGGAGTTATCTCTCAGCCTGCTCTGTAACATCATTAAAAGGCTGACTCATGGCAGCAAACATAGCATTATTTTCCTCCAGCGTTTTGTTTTTTTCTTTTTGCTTGGGATGAGCTCTTTGATGCTAAATATCATTTTTAACAATACAGAAATGCAACTCCCTCCTGAATCTCTTGAAGTATTTTCTTTCACTGCTGTATAGGGCAATTAGTTTTACCATTTAATAGTGCCTTGTGTGAAATGTTCCTTCTTTTCATCAACCCCAAAGCTGCCACCTTTGAGATTTACTGGGTCTTTTTAAAATTGTATTATGGAACTGGGAGTTTGACCGTTGTTTCCCAATCACAAACATTTTGATTCAGTTCCCAACTGCTAAACTACTTGCAAATGTAACTATTGGAAATTTCACATTTCCTTTTCATAAGAAGGTTTCTATACCATAATTTTTGTCATGTGATAGGTGCCTTCTAACCAACCCTCTGCCCCTTTATGGAAGTGTGGCCAGCAGTGTGTGTAGTAGCTCAGAAGAGGCTGGGCCACTTGGTTTGTATAATGCATTACAATCATGTCATATTTTTTCTGTCCTGCTTGTCATGTATGTAACACCTCTGTATCCTCTTGGAGCCAATATCCATTGAACAGTGAACTGCCTCTATTGGTGCCCAGGGATACTGCCTGAATGAAGCTGTCACTATCTGTCCCTTTTCAACTGACATAAGCTTTTTACCATCAAACATCAATTAATATGAGAAATAGAGGCTGGAGAAAATATTTCCAGACTTCTTCCTGGTCTTCTTTGAATTCAATTACCACGGGTAGTTTATTTTTTCACCTGTGGGTCTTACTGTCCTGCTGTTCACCCTAATTTCCATGCTATTTTGTAGAAAAACTATTCATTTTGGGGGCACGTGACACTGTGAAATATATTTCAACAAATACATGAAATTCAAATGGGAATTTGCATGTATCCTCTTGTTCCATCAGGGGTTTTTGATATGATAAATACATATTTCAACTGAAACTTTACTCTTAGCCCACAGTGCTTTCTATGCATCTAATGCACATTTTCTATGAGGAATTTGTTTTATTCTCATTTCTCTTGCTTTTGTAGTTACCTTATTAACAGTTGATTTGCTACACAGACACAAATAAACACACATGGTGGAACTGCAAATTCAGTAACCAAGGGAAAACAGTAGTGTTTCCTGTAATCTAGGTTTCATATGAAGCCATGTTGATTGCCCACTGTGCTGTCTTTGCTGGAGACCTGTCAAACCAAATAATATGTCCAAGTGATGACAAATAAATGTTGTTCTGAACTCATCAGTCCAAACTCAGAAGTTCTGATCCAATGGCCAGTGCAATCAGTGCTAATACCAGTGCCCATTTAATGCCAGTGCCCATTTAATTGGTTTCTCCAATTAACCTGTAACCTATTTTAAGATCTTTTAGAGTGCAGATATATTGTTACAGCAAAATTGGATCAGCAATCAGGCTTGCAAGTACAGGTTCATTCGTGTACCAAGTGCTGTATTTTGCCACTGAAATAGTAAAAGCTTCTGTGCTTGGCAATAAGAGCAGGATGCACTTCACACAACTGAGCTCTTGATTCCTTAAACAGATTTCTCTGTGTATGCCATAACCCAAGAATTACACAAAGGAGACTGAGTTAGGTCAGGTATAGAAAACATAAATATTTGAGATTACTAGTGAGAATAACCACTTGGAATAGGAAACTTTCTTTTCAATGTTCATACACAAGCAGAGAAGGAATCCCTGGTCTATTCAACATCCCCTTGCTGCTGCATTAAATAAGGCAGATTATGCATATGTTTCCTGAGGTCTGATCTGGTTGGCCTGCCTTAAAGCATGTGCAATTCATCAGTTAAACAACAAAGAACCCATCATTAGATCCATAGGCACTCATTTATCAGCTGAAAGCTGATTTAAGTATTAAAGCATTTTTGAGATTGTGAGTTGTAAATTACCAGAATTTTGATATATCGAAACCTTACTGGAAAAGACTTAGACCCTTCTAATATGCTATAATAATAATTTCCCTATAACTTGAAACTTCTACCCAGCAAATGTCTTCCAGACTCCATATTTCACCAAAACCTCACTGCATTGTATGAGAACTCAGCACCATAATTATGGTAAATTGCTGAATATCTTCTAGGAGTGTCTTTCTCTTCAAAATAATGTTTTCTACATAAAATATGATACAACCAATTTGTCTTGATAGAGACAAAAGAATGTAAGAGTTCTTTGGATTTGCAGTCCCCTATATGTTACATGAAAATGAAGTATTAGTTAAAGTTATGTGATTTAAAGCTCTGCAAGTTTAAAACAAATGAAACAAAGAAGCAAAAATGACATTTTGCATCACAGAGTGAACAGCAGAAACAAATAACGTGCTGCACCACTTTTGCCATTGCTCCAAGAAACAGATCAATAATAAAAATGTGCTTCAGTTTTATGAATAGCTATTGCTGTAATTTATTTGTATATAAAATCCATATTTCAGTCAGGCATTGGGGCAAAGGCACTTCTTATGGGCAGCACACGACTTGGTGAGGTGATCTGGGTTTGATCATGGAAACGTAATTTTATGTTCATAAACTCTAATATGAGCCATACCTCTTCTTCATCTAGTGTTTCTTAAGGGAGACATCAACACTAACAGTAAAAGGAAGGTAGATTAGCAACAATTCACAACAACATTTCTCCAAGGTACTTGGTGAACAGAAGAGGCCTAAGGCTTCTAGGAAACAGAAATTCAGTAAGTCATTGCACAGTTCAGTCCTGAGATACTTTCATGCTTTTTCTATCCTTTTGCTCCTCTTCTTCTGCCACTTTTTTTCCTGTGCTTTATAGTCTCTCTTATTCTCAAAAATATCAGCCTTCTCACAATTAACCTATTATATAGATTTTTAGAAGTTAATAGCTCTACACTTTATAACCCTTTAACTACTGCATGATATTACTAAGACAAAAACCCAGATGAGATCCTTAAATTCTAGTTGATATAAAAAAATCTAACTTAATCCTATTCATAGTCTTTCCCTGGGTTTGTTCCTTGAGATTAAAAAAATAAATACTAACATCAAGAATGCTACTTTTATACTCCTTGTCTGCAGTCGAAGAACTTCAGAGAGATTATTAAAATAGTTATTCAATTGGACCAGGAGAGCCATAAAGCAGACAGTTCAGCACTTCATTATGTTTCTTAGGAAATAATCATATTTTCAGTAACCAAACTGTACCTTGGGAGACCTGAGCACCTTTGACATTCTATGAGACTCATCAAAGTCACAGCAGATGTTGTTGTACTAAGTTTAAAACAAAGAAACAAACTTTCTGAATACAGTTACACATTAGGTTACAAAGCAAGAGGCAACTACTGAGAATAGTTAACCTTAAAGTTTCCCAATGAGTGTGTTATTCTCTCTTTCTTACACATCCCTCAGAGGACTCTGGGGTTTACAGGATGATGAATTAGAGGACAGCAGTCTCAATAGCTACATGCTTAAGCCTTCCAAATTAGGGTCTAAATATTGCTCCTGTCTCAGTATTTTCCTGAGCAAGGCTGCTCAACATAAAGTGCTGTTGTGGCAACACAAAATGCAGTAACAATTTTGTCAGAGGTTCAACTGCAGGAGTTGTGATTCTGAAAATATTACCTATAAGGGTTCACCAAGGGAAAGGTTTGCAGACAGAATTCAGTATCACTACTTCTCAGGTCTTCAAAAATATAATTGAAGAGTTTTCTTCTACTTTCTTGATAAAATATCTATTTATTACTGATCACTAACTCTCTACTTCAGCTAGATTTGTTATCACATGGTAATTTACTGTTTACATTTATTTATTTGTTGGTTAGATTCTACAAGCAATAACTTATCTTTTTATAAATGAAATCTTTCACAGAAACTCCTCACTTTCCACAGATATTTAGGTTTCCTTCTGCTTTTGAAAGCAACTTTATTAAGCCTACTATCAAAATGCAGTCCAACTTGGCATGTGACATTTTTCATTTGGGAAACATTAGGTACTTGATAAAAGAAAAACCCAAGCACAGAATTTTGTGAAAGATCTTTGTCATTTTCCTTTTTAAACTGAATTAAACAGGTCAACACTTACAGTTTCCATAGTAATATTTGGATTCCTCTGTTGCTTGCTAAATGTTCTCCTCAAGCTTGCAAGCACTGCAAGCTTTTGGAGGTGGAGGTGATGCACAGATCTTATGCTGCTGCACAGATATCAGTAAATATGATAACACTTCTTAACTTTGTTCCTATAAATAATACAATAAATGTTTAATTGGTATTTGGGGTGTCTAAAGTTGTGACTCCACAATGATTTTTAAGTCTTTTCTGTGTCTAAGTACCAGGATATGTTGAAAGGACACTGCCCATCCTGTACTTCTTCCTATATGCTGACTTACTGGATGTACTTTCACACCACTCCAACCTACTTTTGTGCCAGTGAGAAAAACTGTGCAGCTTGAGGAAAAGCTGGAGATGGATCCTGAAAGTTAATTGCTCTTCAGATACAAGGGATGGGGCTGGTTTTCAACAGATCAGGTTTTCATTTGGCTCACTGAAGGCCATAAAATTATTTGTCTGGTCAAGGATGCTTTTCAGATTTAATAGCAAGTATCCATGATTCAGTCTAGATTAATATTTTCTATGGAACAGCATTGCCTACATACAAGTCAGTTGAGACTATATAAATAGTGGTCCTATATGCACACCATTATTTATCTTTCCATGTTCAGGTCCACAATTAATGTTGAGGTGCTTTGCTAACATCTCATTTCCTTAAATTGACAGTATTCCAGTCTTCTGCCTAACTCAACTTTCTTAAAACTTAGTGCATATCAGAGTCAAACAGCAGAAGTGCTGTGTTGTGCAAGAAACAGTGCTTGAACTGTCTTCAGGTACTCAAATCTTCAAACTTGGTTTTGAAATCCTCCACAGAATGCAATTTGGTCCTTCTATCAAGAGTTCCTAAAGGCATCTAAAGACTGAAAGAGCTTTGCATCTTTTGCCACAGAGTTTTAATTTTTGACAGTTCTGATAAGACAGTCTCCCTTAAACCTTTGAACAATTCTTGGTGCTTGACAGGTTTTTTCTATGATTAGCAAGAATTTGTTTTTTCAAAGTAATCCAGGAAACAATTTGTCAAATTATAAATGTTCAGTTATAAGTTTGATCAGACATATTTGGAAAAGCCCAAGACTCAAAGAAAGCGGTGGGGTTTCATTGATGAAATAACACCCCAATTGCAGACAATTTTTTAGAAAGGTTTGCATAGGCAGTGTGTATATACAGGCCTTGGAAGACAACAAAGATTCACAGAGGATCAAGTTAGCAAATTGCACTGTAGATAGAGTTGATGGAAAGAGCTAAACTGTCTTCTTCACAAATTTCTCTTCACAGTAATCTATTGAGTTTTATTCTCCCATTGGGTCTTGGGATTTCTATTTTTACAGATAGTGAAATCGTTAGCTCTAATTGGTAAATTAACATGACTTACTCAATGCCTGTTTTGTGTTGTGTGCAGTCTCTCTTGAAAACAGAAAACCCTTTATTTCACTCTGTTAAATTACTGTTTTCTGACTAAAGTGCTTCCTTTGTAATTTGAATTGAATGTCAAAAATAACTTGATGTAGCATTATGGTTGAAAGCAACCAGGAAAATCTGGATTAGGGATTACAGACTATCTTTTGTCTGACACTGACTCACCAGGAGTCATTTCCTCTCTCAG
Organism: Acanthisitta chloris; assembly: GCF_000695815.1. Classification (NCBI taxonomy): domain Eukaryota; kingdom Metazoa; phylum Chordata; class Aves; order Passeriformes; family Acanthisittidae; genus Acanthisitta; species Acanthisitta chloris. The sequence continues at coordinate 42,416 of NW_008691937.1, forward strand.
CCACTCATACCTCTAATGAACATGAGCACTATTTTGCTATTTTGAAAAATATAAGCCTATATGCACACAGCATTCTGAAGACTGAAAGAACCAAATGCTTTTACCATTAGACAGCACACTTGGTTTGGTTTGGTTTTAATTTGTTCCCTACTTTTATTCTGTATATATGAAATGACCTGTTAAACTGTTGTAAATAGTTTACATCCATCTGTACTCATGGATGTGGGCTGTGATCTAAAGATGATTGAGACCTATAGAGAAATTCTTGCTGAGAAAAAAACACCGTAATGGATCAGGCTCTCAGAGAGGCAACATGACTGTCCTTTGAAATATTTCTTCTAAAGTAATGTTTTCCACCCATTCTTTCACAGCCTTCCTGGCCACAGCATGGAAAATCTGTAGACTACTGAGATAACAGCAAACACCAACCAGTGTGAAACTTTCATCCTGAAAGGCAAAAAATAAAAACAGAGCTAACAAAAAAACCAAACCCAATAGGATTGGAAATTACAGAAGGAAGTTCACCATTCAGAATAGTAAAAAAAATACAAGTACAATTGATTGCAAAATATCAAGTTCTAATCCACAGTTATCTGATCTTTACAAGTTCAAAGAGACAGTTTCTGGAAAGGCAAGATGGAAAATAAAAGTTAGCACTGTACAGAGAAGAAATTAAAAAGATCTGGAGAAAACAATTTTTATCAAAGGACTCTGTGAAAGTCTGTTTCTATGGTATGCTTCATACAGCTGATGCCTCTCCTGATGAAATTCATTCTTTTTTTTCTACCTTATATTGACTTGTATAAGCCTCCTCATTGCTCTTGTATTTTCTGCCAGGTTTTTTTCCAGTTAAGGCACACTATTTGGCAAGAAGATGATGATTAGTACAAATGTATTCCTATTTAGTTGTTTCTTCTTTTAATGAAAAAAAAAAAAGGAACAAATAAACTCCTTCCTTTGAATATTCTAGTTACTTAAATAAGTGTTTCTCTCTTGACAAAGACTGATTGCTTTCCACTGCATTATAGACTGTTAAGAGCTTTTATATTCCTGAGCTTCACTGAATAGTGAACCTCTTGGCTGTGGTTTGCCAGGGCAATTTCTATGCAGTTGGTCTGTGTTAATCAGACCAGGCACTTTGCCATTCTCCATTCACACACATTTTTCTATTACTTTGTGCATCTCCAAAGACAAAGATAAGCTCTTCAAAAATGCAGTAAACTCTGGTTCTCCAGATGTGACAGATCCAATTCAGATTAGGCAAAACCACAAAGTTTATTTATTGTTACACGCTCTACAGAAGGAAAGATTTAGAAAATTAAATAGATTACATCTTTAGATATTTCCATATCTAAAGGAAATACTTCATAGAGTGGCAGAAAGCACAAATATGCAATAGGCAGATGAAAAGCTGTCTTTTTCTGACATAATTATTCCATGGGGGGCTGTGGGGAGAGGAGGAAAGTAAAACCACCCCTGGTATAACCTTTTACTTTCAGTGGTGTTCCCCAGGGCTCAGAAAGACATTTCCAAATGCCTTGTGGATGCAGGAACACTGATGCACCACTGATGCTAAAAGAAGTCCATGCAGTTAGAGATTATACAACACTCACATCAGGGCCAGATTTGAATCTGGACAAGACAGGTGCATTTCCCATGGCCGGCATTAGGCCAAATGCAGTGGCAGTGTGGGGAGGGTGGAAATCACTCTTGCAGTTATTTTGCTGTGGAATTCGGCCCAGAAGTTAATGGGGAAGCAACACCTGCCGAAATCTGCTCTGAAAACTGCACAAGATGTTCACAGAAAACCAGTCTTACTTGATACAGGAATTTATTTATACTGCTGTTGTTTCACTGGCCACCTTCCAGATCAGGGCTCTGCCTAGTCAAGGGGAGTTAACCCAGTGACAGCAGATTTGGGTTCTACTTAATTCTATTTAATGCTAATATTTCGTATAAGTTTCTGAAACCTTTGGGATTTTGGCCTTGAAGTGTCTGTCATGCTCAATACAGAGCCTGAAAGGAGGGGAGAAAGCAACAAAAACCATCCCACCATCTGTTAGTACAAATCATTTTCCCAGCAAAGTGTCGGTTTGGTACGTTCTCTAAATAAAATCTACTTCTAAGCAATGTAAAATGTTGTGAACAGACAAGCTTATTAGCACTTGTCATATTTGATATAGAAAACACTGGAATATGTTTCCTCCTCTACAGTGATAAAGCACTTGCAAAGAAGTATGAAAATAAAGTACAAATTTGTATCTTACAAAAAGAAGTTGCACTTCAGTTGTGTAATTTCTTTGGAAATCTCCTTTGCCATGCACAAAGAACCTGTACTGGATATGCAAGACCTAAGTCAGTTCCCCTTGCTGACAGACCTTTTGGAGCAAACTACAGATTTCTCTTCTGTACCTTGCATTTTACAAAGTCAGAAATTGGGTGCATTATTATAATATTTTATAAAATTGTACTAAAATAGTTTAAATAGCCTGATCTGGTACAGAGGACTGTATAAATTGTATTAAATAGTTAACTGTATCAGATAAATGGCCTTGGCCAGGAATAAGAGACTACAAGACAAATTTTCTATCTGAATATTCAGAAATCACATTAGACTAGGTCTGCCCTAACTGAATTCAGCTTCAATTTCCTTCTCTGCTCAAAGTCACATCCTGTAGTTTTAATGAGGTGGCCTTTTTAGAGTCATATGTCCAAGTTACCTTACAGCCTGGAAGTCTTGAAATGTCTTTACCTTCAACAGAGAGTTAATTTATAATTATTTTATTTTGATACAGCGGAGGTACACTGTAGGTATCATCAGGCTGTATCTCTATCCTGCACCTTGGGATCCACCACTGCAACACCCTCAATACTGCACATACTGTCGGCACAGACAAGCATTGGATATAGGTGGTTAGATCTGTCTGTTTGACACTTTAATCCATGTGCAGCTCAGTAGCCTGATGCCTTAGCAAGCTGCTAAATGATTTAGTTCTTGCCAAACTCAAATAGGTGATTTGCAATCTGTTCAGGGGGCAACAACTTTGTCAAGAGTCAAATGAGCCGTGGATCATATAATCACAGATTCAGATGCTCACCTGAGTTCATCTACACAGATAGAAGTGAGCAGTGCTGCAAAACCCAAATCTGTACAAATCTCATGTGACATAAAGGCATTTCTCTTTTCAGCAGACTGAAGCATGCTTATACATTTCATACTTCATATTGCTAATTACTAGAAAGAATCAATTTTCTTAAAACTATAATCACAGTTTTACCATTTCCTGTCAAATTCACAAACTCTCCCTTTTTTTCCCCAGATTTATGATAATGTGACTGAGACCCAAATTTGGCCAATAAGAAAAGGCTTAAAAGCTATGGCTAAAAAACCTTTTACCGAATTTCATCTAGACTAGGATTTTTGCACAGGTGATTATTCCATTGGTTATATTTTCAGCTGCAGAATTGTGGAGTTTTGCTTTGCTTTTGTGTTTTTTTGTTTTTTTTGTTTTTTTTTTTTTAAGTCATCTGTCTCTGACAGAGATACTATTGCCTCTGAAATTCTCACATTTTGTTCTGGATATTTGCAGTACGGGAAAAAGAGCAGAGAACAGCAACACCATAATGATCTTCACTTTTTCCAGCATGAGAGATTGTCCTGCAATAAAATTCCATGGTGTATAAGCTGTCTTCCTTTTTCCAGATATCTTTGATTCCCCAGAATTTCCAGGTTGCCGAACTGAATCACAATTCTACAGCTGTTGACTTCGTATGAGCACACAATAAACTGACAATTTACCCTTGTCTGTCTAGTGAAGGACTGTGTCGGTATTTTGCAGTGTAATTGCTGTATAGAACAAAAACATAATCACCCTTTAACTAGTCTACAAACTCTTTAGAAGCGCTTGCTGTACTCTGTTTTTTCATTAACTGCCAGAACCTAATCAGAACTCCAATTGCCACATCTATATTTAAAAAGTTCTGCTAGCAGAGCTTTGCCATTTCATAGCATGACAAAGTCACATCACCAGCTGACTATTGTGCCAGGAAAACCTTTTACAGGCAGTTGTGCTTACATAAAAGTTCTATAAAATTACCTTGGGTTATTGAAACAGGCAGTGCAAAATTTGGCAGAAAACAAAAAGCAAGAGCAAGCAAATAAACAAAAAATCCACAACTGTCTGTAACTCCGGTACAAATAAACAAAAATTCCAGATCTGCCTGTAACTCTGGTACAAATAAAACTTATCAGGACTTGTTTTTTAATTCAGGAGCCAAAAAGCATGAAACAATTCATATCTACATGATTCAATCTGCTCTCTTCCCTCACATAATTGGATGGCCATATCCAAATTGCCTATTATGACTTGGTTTTAGTATTTGTGTCCACTCACACCATTTGCAAATATTGCCTGCTAGTTACTACTGGCCATAAATAGGATGGAAACTGAGAACTGAACAGTCTGAACAATTATCTGTCATTCCTTGAGCCATGCTTTATTTACTAATATAGGTATATTTAGTGACTGTATCTGTGATGGTACTTTGAAGACAGCCTGATCAATTTAGTTGTGGGGATTAGTAGTCATTCTGGAGATAGCAGCTTGCCTGTTGGCCCTTATATATGCTTAGGAAATACATCTATTTAGGATTAAATTGTACCTAATTATTTTTATGGTCAATACAAAATTTATTGCTGTTTTGCTTTGTCATTCTCTGCTGTTAGTGTTTCTTTCTGTTTGCTACTCCAAGTATCAGAGGTTAAAGACAGATTTTAGTATCAGAAAGTTTGTGGTAGTACCACTGATGCATTTTGACCCCAGGCAAGGAAATTGGTGCTTAACTTTGACTCAAAAACACACAAAAAAGAAGGGAAAACAAAAGAAGAAGAAAAAAAGAACAACTAGCTGATTAATTAATTTTAATTTACTTAATTTGCATGGAATTGTGCTTGTGGTAGTTCAAAACCAGTCACCTCTGATTAATATATATTGCAAAATTAGAAACACTAACGGGCTTTTTTGGATAGCCTATTAATCTAAATAGTTTTTTCTAAGTGAAGCCTGTTTTACACAGACATTTTAATTTAAGGATCCTATTTGGAGCACTGTTTACGTTTTGCAAAATTTAGCTATGATCACTTCTGAATTTAGTAAGCATTTTTAATAGATTCTGTGTTTGATTGCATTTGAAACCTTGCAGATTCTGTGTCATGCACTTGTTTTTGTGAGGGGATCCTTAGCTCACCTCTGGATATACAGCTGCTTCCATAGCTAGGTATAATTTGGGATCTGAAATGTGCAGATATAACCCAGGCTATATCAAAGCCAGGTTGGATGGGGCTTGGAGCAACCTGGTCTAGTGGAAGGTGACCCTGCCCATGGCAGGGGGGTAGAACTGAATGATCTTGGAGGTCTCTTTCAACCCAAACCATTCTGTGATCCTATGATTCTAGCCCATGGCTTTTAAAGCCCTTAAACCACAGTTAACAAGTGTCTAGGAGCATATGCTGGGGATGTGACATTTCTGGATGTATATAATTGGCCTCTGTTGGAGGCAAAGTGCTGAGCTCAGTGCAGTTTGCTACAGCCAAAGTACAACCATTCTTGTTCTTGTGTCCCAAATCCAGTATAATCACAGAAGCATTGCCCTGCTTGAGCTAATAAATCTTCCCCTTCAGAAATGATAATTAGTTTGTCTTTAATGCAACATTAGCATAAATACATTACTTCTTGTTCCGGAGCTGGATTGATCAGAGTTAATTTGCTGCTCCTGTGTCTGGCTGTGATGCTCAGCGTGTCTTACGCTCAGTCAACCTCCCTTAGCAAACAGGAGTGATGCTGGTATCTAGGAGCTACCAGTGTCTTATAGTTTTTCTCTTCTTTCCACCACTAAATCATTCCCATGACTGTACTTCAGATTCTACTATTTTGCCATGAGACTCAGAGTATTAGAAATGCTCCTTATATTTTAGACGTAGTGTTCTTAAAGCCTGTGAGAGTAGATAGAGAGATACAAAAACAAGAGACTCATGAATCTGTGTACTTTTGATTGCAGGTTTTTTTCCACCTGTGGAGGGGAAAAATTAAGATTTTATAGCCCTATAAACAAACAAAAAACCACACCAACCAAACAACCAACAAAACTCCAATAAAATCCAAAACCAAAACCAAAACCAAACCAAACCAAGCAATAAAACTCAAACAAAAACAAACAAACAAGAGTAAAATTTACCCTGGTCATGTCATACTGAATATGTCGTGGCTTTAAGCTATTTTATGTGTTTCGTATTTGTGATACTGAGAGGTGGTTCTCTCAGTTCACTAGGTAGTGAGCTACCTGAGGAACAGTTTTACCTTCTTCAGCTGGTCAGTAGTCTGAACACCAAAATAAACATGGAGAAAACATTCTTATTTCTGTGCCTATAGGAAGACTAAAGGAGTTAAATTTGAAATCACTGCCACTCAATTTCACCTACATTGATGAGCTTAATGGAGGCAGATAGTTACAAATTTTAGTCACTTCAATTTTGATTAACAAGATTCAAGGAACCACATATCTAATATAAAAATTCAATTGTAACTTAAAATAGAAACTTCACTTTTCACTAGTATTTCAGTCTACTTGCTTTTAGCAGTCTGTTCCAGCAAGTGCAAAATATAAAGAACAGTGGCAAGCATGCACTTCATTATTATTGGTGAAGAAAGGCTAGGAATCATAGTTTTGGGCTACTCATAATTTTTTTCTGTATTTTATACAACAGTTCTAATGTTTTCTGACCTTGAGAAGAAGATTTAAATGTGAAGTATTTTCATAGCCTTTCATTTTAAATATATGTTCCATTCAAAATCAGAATTTCTTTGCTTTCCTAGAAGCCTTGATAAATCACTCAGTGTAGAGCCTAATGCACCAAATAGAAGTATGAAGACATAATCATCTTGTAGAAAGGCTGAAGCACTTCCAGATGGACTGGAGATAGTTTCCACCTCAGTCTTGCATGACATTGTGAATGGCAGATGGAACAATAAACAGAGAGGCAAAAGTGTTTGATTTCAGCAGTAACCTGGTTTCAGGACAGGGACTTCTAGGTAAGCCAAGTGGTAGTGATTTTTAAATGTGGATAATGGAGGCAAATAAATCAAGAAAACAACAACAACAAAAACAATAACATTACATTTACATTGATTCTACATTAATAAGGATTTACTGAATGAGAATATTCAAATTTAATCCAAAGACAGAAGATAGCAGTAAGTGTTTTCACTTGCTGTTTTATTCAAGTTCACTAGCCCTACATGAGATTAAGATAAATACATTCAATGTCTTCACTACATCACAGAGGTGATTTTTTTATTATTTATGTGTTATTAATTTATTATTATTATTTAGTTATCCTCTCTCAAGAAAAAATTAACTTAAAGATTTTCTGGTTTTAATTACAGATAAACTGATAATTTTTGATTGGTTGGTTGGTGATTTTTCCCTCTCTTCAGGAATACCAATATTGAGATATTTCAGATTACACTTGAAATTAAAATTTACATGGCTTCTTAGCTCCTTTGGGGTATCATTCAACTTTTGACTCATCATTAACAATCCTTTGTCTGTTCCAAAGGCTTATTCCACCTTTCAATAGCTCAGACAAAACCTAAATCTCCTCTTATAAGTAGAATTATAGCTGTCAAATTTTTATTATAAAAACACAGCAGCTGAAAAATAAATATATACAAACACTGACTTTTATTTCCCTCTTTTTTCCCTTCCCAATTCCTCTATGAAGTAGAATTTGTGCTTAAAATGTCAATGATATTTTTATTTCACGCTTTCATGTTTATTTGTGGTCACAAGCTACAAGTTAATTCTTCTGGAATGCTTTATGAGATATAGTCATGAATTTCTTCACAGTCTTAAGTAAAACACCCCATACACTGTACCTTAGAGCTCCATAATCTTTTCAAAGTTTAATTCCTTTTGCTAAAGACAAACCAAGTCTTTTCTTATTCACAGTCAAGCTAATCCAGTAAGCAATAAATATCTTCAGGCACATAATTTACATCCTAAGTAAAGTTAGAGAACAATAAAACAGCTTTTTATTTTTTCAGTGCTGCCTTCTGTTAACAAGAGAAGAGGAGAAAATGATGGGGTTTATTCGATTAGCTTCTATATACAAATAAATATTAAAGGTGATCTCAAAATATGTAACATATATATTTTGAGGTCACCTTTAATTCTGATGTTTGAGTGCCTTGATCATTAAATCAGCTTTGCCAGGCATTTGGACAATGTAACATTTATGCTTTCTTTGCAGGTAGCAAGGCTTCCAGGTTGATCACAGAGAAACCTACCAAAAAACCTTCTGTATTATCATCGTCACTTTATTAATTTTCTGCTATTTATTTGTATTTCTCAATGCTTTAAGGGAAAAAAAAAAGAACTTTTAACCCTACTAAGTCCACAGAAAATGAGACAGTCTCAGCCCAAAAGATAGAGCTGAAGTGAGGAACAGCTGTAACAAAGTTCCAAATCTCTCCATATTGATGATTGAAATATTTTCAAAGTAAGCACTTTGCTCACAGGTAACCAAGGAGGCAAAGGGTGTTGTGTGTACCTATATTTTACCCTGAAGAACTAGATGGTACTTAAGCAAAACCAATTCCTGAATGGGTCAGTTTTCTTCTTTCTGCAATGGCAACCGAAGCATAGTGGACACCTTGTGGTTCACCACTCTCTACCAGTGTATTACTCTTGCAGCTATGGACAACTTCACAGCCAGATCTAAGAGAAAGGATCTGTTGTATTTATTACATACTCGCTCTGAAGTCAGTGGCATTACCTTGACATGAATGAACACTCAAGACCAGTCTACTCATAAACTAACATTTTATATTTTGTTGTAAATACATATGTGATAGTATTGTCTTTTGAGATCTGGTCTCTGGCTTGGAATACCAGTAGTCAAGAAAGGAGAAGAGCAAATTTTGAATGTTTCAGACACTGGGAATAGGAAGATTTCAGTTAGAAAACAAATATAGAAAAGATTTTGAAATATAATTATATTTAGGGAGAGTTGGAAACAAGAACTGATTCTGTTTGTTGATTATTTTGAAATGATTTGAAAATCAAATCAGCTCTATTGAACCTGCCTTGGGGTCAATATTTGCAGATTAAGATATAAAGCTGAAGACATGGGGGCACTTGATATCATATTGGACATAATTTAATAAGAAAATCCAAACTCAAAGCTAGCCTTTGCTTAACACAAATTCAAATAAAGACCTCTTAATTGTTGAGAAAGTGTCTTCCCCTCCTATCCTCCGGGATTATGACATTAGCATTGATTTCTTTGTTGGAGTCATGCTTTTATTTTTGAGAGTGAAAGGGAGGTACTCTCCTAGTGAACACTGAAGCATCACATAACTGAAATTCCCACAAGAACTGAACAGCTTTTCATCCACATAGATTAACTTGTGTGGTTAACTTTGGCCAGCTGCCATACACTCACCCAGCCTCACCCTCCCTTTTCAACAGGATGGGAGAGAAACTAAAGTAAAAAAGCCCAGGTATCAAGAGGGTAGCCCCTAAACTTTCCTCTCTAAGACCCTCTCTGTACCAAAAGCTTGCCATGTACAGATAATACAGCTTGCTACACTGGTTTTGAACATTTGAGGTTCCCATTCTCACACTGACTACTCAAATCTTGGTCCATCCACTGCCACCTCATGCTCCTGGCTGATACTAATGAACAGTGTTCACAGGCACTGCATATGAACTTGTTCAGTTTATGTCTGGTTATCCTTTATTTTCCTGAAGACCTTTCAGGAGCATGCTTTAGGCTAAGCACATTTTTTTCAGCATGCCACATATTGCCTGCTGTCATACATTGGGCATTTACATTGTCAACAGAAGCAAACTTGCAGGACACAGGAAAAAAAGGCAGCCACTCAAACATTGTTAATTAGGAAAACAGAGAGTTTCCTCATGTTTTTGACTTTTGTGTCATAATTCACATTATACACCTGTGTCACAGATACCTAAGAGATCTTAAATTTTTTTTTTTCCAGGAGAAAAGAAGAAACACATTCTAACACTCTATTTTCATCACATGTTGTTTTGTGGAGGAAAACTTCCTGCTGTTCTTTTGCAAGGCCTGGGGAAAGGAAAATGTAGAAACAACCTTAGAACAGTTGAAGCAGAAAGAAAGGAATAGCTACAAGGTATGTAAAGAATAAATACATGAAAAGCTGTTGATAAAGTTTAAAGTTAGTCTTCAAGTACACAGAGGGATTTTTTACAGCATACTTTGTACTGGTTACTAAAGATATATGTGTTGTATCACTCTGAAGAGTTCATACTTCCTCCTTGTGCACACACTTTGAAAGCAAATTATCAGAAATAAGTGAGCAGTGAGTGGAAGATATACAATATAAAGATGACAGAAAGTCTTACATATGCATCGTCAAGACAAGTGTCATTATATTGTCAAGAATATGCAAAACATTGGCTAAGAAGAGGTAACTTGAGGTGACTGTTGTGCATTAGTAGAACTGTGCATTGACAGTATCAAAGCTCTCTCCCCCAGTGTAGCCAGTGTGATGGCCACAAAAGAGTCAGGTCTTTGAGTTCTTCCTGTACACACACACATGCATTCACATTCACACACACACACATAAATACATCCTCTCTCTTTCTGCATATTCTGATGGGAAATGAGGTTTGTCCCAAGTGAGGAAACCAGGTGGGACTTACAAGAGGAATTGTCTGGATGCTCACATAGTTAATGCATTCCAAAGATGGAGATGCTAAGGTGTTTGCAATTGACTTTGCTGCACATCAGCCTGTAAAAGGGTATTAAATGCTGTTGGAGTCTGGGTCAACGAAACAAACTGGTCTCTTGAGGTTGTAGGAACCTTCTGGGTGGATCCTCTCCAGCAGGGATGCCTACAGGGTACACTGAGTACAATGACAGGGAGCACTCACTTTTGGATGGTTGAGTAAAAAGTGCGAAGATCTAGTCAAATATGGAGATAAAATTCTAAAGTAACTCCATGGGTACTTTGCTGTTTTCTAACTGTGAATTCTACAAGGCTAAGGACTGCAAACCTGTATGTTTCTAGCTGACCCTGCTTATATTATAATGTTTTAGAGATAGACTGTTGACCAAATCTGAGTCTAAGAGGACTGAGCTGCACCTAGACTGCTCTGAGAAGATTAGAATCAAGGAGGTCTCACTGTAGCTTGTGACTCAACAGAAGGGACCACAACCTGATATTTAAATCCATTGTAATAGATGATAGACTTGTCATTTAGATTCTGAACTGGCAATATTTAGATACTCCATTAGCAATAAATCTAATCATAATCATCCACATAATCACTGTGTCCTACATCTCATGCCTGGCCAAGAACCTTGTCTTGACTACTCTGCTAGAGCTGACTGTAGTTATTAATACTCAATTTTAATAAGCATTAAAATTCATGCAACACCTGGAAATACTGACAAATGTTACAAAAATGTCTTCAGGCTCTGTGTTAGAAAAGTTAACGTAAAAACTAGTGTGTAGGTGTAGAGCCAATGTGGATCAACGCATCCAGCTTGGAGTCAAAGTGATTATGTGTAATTACACAACCTGAGCTCATAATTCTTTAGTTTCCCCCTGAGGGATTTATTTTTTCAAATATTTAAAAATGGATGGGAACATCTTGTCTCACTATCAATATTCAAGGAAAGCCAGGTACCTTATACACACAGATACAGAATCCTAGAATCATTGAATCATAGACTTTTAGGGGTTGGAATGGACCTTACAGATGATCTAGTCCCAACCCCACCTGCCATGGGCAGGGACACCTCCCCACCAGACCAGTCAGGGCCTCACCCAGCCTGGCCTTGAACACTGCCACGTTTGGGGCATCCATTATCTCCCTGGGCAACCTGTTCCAATGTCTCACCACCCTTAGAGTAAAAAACGTTTTCCTAATATCTAGCCTAAATTACCCCTCCTCCAATTTGAATTTGTTACCCCTTGTCCTATCACTGCAGTTCCTAACAAAGAGTCCCTCTCTGGCTCCCCTGTAGGCCCCTTCAGATACTGAAAGGCTGCTATGAGGTCTCGATGCAACCTTCTCTTTTCCAGGCTCAGCAGCCCCAACTTCCTCAGCCTGTCCTCATAGGGGAGATGCTCCAGTCCTCTTACCAACTTTGTGGCTTCCTCTGGACTTGTTCCAACAGTTCCATGTCCTTCTTATGTTGAGGGCACCAGAACTGAACACAGTATTCCAGCCGGGGTGTCATGATGGCAGAGTAGAGTGGGAGAATCACCTCCTTTGACCTGCTGGCCACACTCCTTTTGATGCAGCCCAGAATTCAATTGGCTTTCTGGGCTGCTAGCACACACTGCCGGCACATGGTGAACTTCTCATCCACTATCCCTCCCAAGTCTTTCTCCTCATTGCTGGTCTCAATTACTTCCCCACCCAATCTCCTTCCCACACCCAGGTGTGTCTGGGATTGCCATGACCAGATGTAGGACCTTGCACTTCATTTTGTTAAACTTCATGAGATTTGCATTGGCCCACCTCTCAAGCTTGTCAAGGTCACTCTGGATGGAATCCACACCCTTCTCCTGATCAGGAGGTCTGTATCAGACCCCCACTAGCATCCTCTGTCACAACCCTATCCTTAATCCTGACCCACAAACTTTCAACTGGCTCCTCATCTGTCTCCAAGCAGATCTCCGCACTTTCCAGTGTGTTGGCTATACCCCCTCCTCGTCTCCCTAACCTGTCTTTCCTGAAAAGCCTAAAACCTTCCATTTCATTCCATATCATTGCTAGTAGGTTCTTTGATGGTGCAAACTAGGGAGATCTGTTTGAATGTCTGTATTTTCTGGGAAGTGGTGTGATTCTCTGACTTCTTGTCTTACTCACACAAACCAAACCTTACTGCAAATAACTTTGGGGGGCTCAGCTGCACATATATGCAGAAGCAATTTCTGAAACTTTGACATTTATTCAACTACAAGTAAAACACAGGGCTTGTGTCTTGTCTCCAACTATAATTGTACAGTTCCCATTGATATCACTGGCTGTCATATGTATATCCTGAGGTAAGAAATTGGTGTATTTCAGTCAAACTAATTACAAACAATGTTGTTTACGTAGTGCTGTATTTTCCTAGTAACATGGTATTAAGAATGGAAGCATAATGCTGCATAATTATGGGCCAGTTATGCTGACTCCATATATAAATCATTGTGCAGCCAAAATGCTTGGCCACTCTATATAAATTATACTGAATATCCTTACAAATATAATTAATAAATAATGTGATTTTAACTGTGGATTATCATTCCTGTATTTGCTGTGTTTATCTCATTTTAAAAAGCAAATAAAAAAAGATAGCAACAAAAATGCTAACATTTTAAATCTAAAGTGCCTTTTGTTTAGAAATAAGAATCTAAGTCACACTGGTTTCAAATAGTAGTAAAACTCTTTTTCTTGTAAGTTTTGTTTATTTTTAACATAGAACATTAGATCTCTTGCTCTAATACTATGGACAACAAAATGATGAATAGATATGTTGAAGATTAAACAACATCTGGAAAATTTCCAGGACATCTGTTGCATGATTTAGGTATGCTAATTCCTAGGAGTTAAAATGTACAGTAAAGTTGTTAATCACATTGAAAATGTGACTGTCCTTGTCTTCTTATACAGAAAGAAATAAAAGTAAGTTATATAGCCCTGTAAGTACCTTTCTGTCTACAGCATGTCAGGTTATACCATCAATGCTTTCATCAGCCTGAGGTACTTCACCTACTTCAGAGACTTAGTTCATACCAATAGTTGTTTGTCTCCCATGCTAAAAGGAGACAAAACCTTACTCCTGTCATTCCAATGAGGACTGCTACCTTCATGAAACTCAAGAAGATAGATTGCACCAGCTGTTATGTTACACCATGCCAGTAGGATTGTGTCATACAGTGATGATTAATTTTAGTATGAAAAATCAATGAGGCATATTTCTACCAGCTTCCCTGGCTCAGAGTGCGTACTGACTGACATGGATTAGTTTGCTCCTGGTGAGTTTGATTTGTATTGGACAAATTGCTCATTATAATTTTCTGTGAAAATCTTTGGTTTGTCCTATTTTTTTTCCATTTGAAAAGGTTGCACAAAAGACTTTTGGCTCTTTTTAAATGCATTTTGATTTGTAAGAGTTCAAATATTTAAATGGACAATAATTCAGTCTAATTGGCTGGTTCCTACTGCTTTCATTGTCTGACTCTTCAGTTGTTATTTATTCATCATTTCGCTTGTACAATGATTCACTGTACAACTTAGCATAACAGAAATCCTGAAATTTCTTGAGTTTTTTATAGAATATTGTTGTCTTCCTCATGGTCATAGTGTAACAGAAACTGGTAGTTTGGAATGTACACAGTTTGCTTTGTTTCACTTCTGTAAGAGATACAGTGCTTACTCTAATTAAAAATATATCTCTTCTTTCCATGCAAATTTGTCCACCCATTCTGGTAGTGACATGATCTTCAGTGTCTATCTGACACGATATATCAAATAATTACAAAAATAATATTAATAGAAGATAGATTTTTTTAACATGGGGATGGAGATGTAGGCTAGAAAAAAATTTAAGTTACCAACTATTTAAAACAGGATAAATAAGTCCAGTAATTATATTCTTGGAAGCCTGATCCTGGACAAAATAATGGAGAAGCAGACAAAGAGTTCAATTTATATAGAAGGTAAAGTTAAGTAAAATAGTTAACCTTGATCAACCCTGAAAAAAAGAAGTCACCCAGATAATTTAGTGCCTTGACTAACAAGATGAAAATGTTTGGCTGGTGAAGGAAAGGTCAGCAGTGCAACAGACTGCAACTGGACATTAGACTTTGTAACATACAGTTAAAATATGCATAAAAAAATAGAAAATTGATTGCCACTCAGGTTCCATAAGGCAAGTGCGAAAGAGGACTCGTCCATAGTGGGCACATATTTCATTTTGTTCCAAATATACCAGTTCTTGCCCACATGTTGCCCATTATCAGTGATCTAGGCCAGTGATCTAAGTCTATGATTATTAAGACTAGATTTTGAACTCTGATAGAAGAGATTTCAGTGAAATATTAAATTTCAGAATTCTGGTTTCCAATCTTCAATCATCAGCTGAAAAAAAAACCCCACTGAAAAATAGAAAACACAGAGAAGAGCCTTGAGAATAAATGGAAGGGTTGGAGAACGGAGTGAAGAACACTGGTAGTTCCATATGCTTAAATTATGAAAAGAAAAGAATGAGCAACTGCATGAACATAGTTTCAAAGAACCAAAGTGGAAATGTAGAACAGGATAATAAAAGATTATATCACTCTATGTCTGATTAGTAACTGGGAAACCAAATCTGATCTACGGAAAATTTTCACCTTTTCTGTGGAGGGCAAGAAAACAACGAAGTCAGCAATAAATTTAATCCATACAACAAAATGTATTTTCCTGAATCTGCCCAGAGCTTGGTAGGGATCTGCTGTTGTACCTGTGTTCCAAAAGAAGAGAAAAAAAGAGCATGGTGTGGGAAGACAGGACATCTCCTGGAAGTTGTGCACACATCAGTTTATTGGGACATATTCTGTCCTTCCAACTACAGTAAAGTGAGAATTTGCCCTCGGTAAGTGCCAGATACTCAAGCAAAAAAGACAAACTATGTTGTTCTCAAGCCAAGAGAAGTACAAACCAAACAAGCTTGACCTGTGAGGACCATGTGGGCAAATGTTTTACAGGATACCATGTCCAGGGTGATCACTGAGATTTTTCTAAAATTAAGCTTCTAGATTGATTCCTTTAAAAGACTGACATTGATGTATCTGTGACAGGGATTACATTCCCAACCAAAGTAATGGACTACTCACTGCTCTGTGGTTGCACAACATTAGTTAACAATACCCACCACTGCTACCATCTATCTTGCCCAAGCTCTGGAGACATGAGGCATTTCTCTTGTTGGATACCATTCTCTTTCTTTCATTGCTAAATTTATAAGTGACTTCCTTGTTCAATAAAGTTCTTATTTACTTCTCTTTAGTTACTCTGACACCTTTTTCAAAAGGAGGTAGGCGTTCCCTCCTGAGATTACGAATATAACAAATGGAGACCTAATCAAACTTGGACTAACAGGCTGCTTTTAGCTCTACAACACCATTGCCCTGAGGTAGCACAAGAAACTGTACCTTTGTCAGAAAGCCACATTGAAGGCTTCATGGTCATCATTATCTTTTCAGGCCTGAATACTACTCTCTGCCTTTATTTTCTTTTCTGGGTGGCAGTTCTGAAGGGCTGACGTTAATCACCAACAATCTCATGATGGCATGTAGTTATATATATCAAAATATTCATCCTGGGGGCAGCTGCCAGAGCCAAAACACTAGATATCAATCCAATTAAATCCTAGCATGGAGATAATTGTTTGCTACTCACTCCAAGGAAGAGAATGACATTAATGTTATGTCCCATAAATGACCTTTACATCAGCTGCCCTCCATCAACTAATTATAAGGGCTATGAGCATATCCCACGTCAATCACATAGATTCAAATACTGAGCTAAACACAGACTTGAGTGAAAGTAAGAATGAAACCTTTTTTTCCCCAAACAGCTTTTCTGGATGATTCTGCTGATATTAGCAATGAATATATAAATTGCATTACGCTGATTTAATTCCAGCGACGTAGAAAGAAGCAGTTGAAAATTACAACAGAAACATGAGTTCCTATGTGAAGAAAAGGCACTTGAGGAGGAAACAGTAAGAAAATATAGAAAATCTGTGAGGCCTGTTATAAGCTCCTAACGATTTTTCTACATTGATTCATATACAAATGGGAGTTATACATAGAAGGGGAATAGAACTACAGGCATGTGTCTGTGAGTTGGGGCCAGCTGGGTTCTTCTTTCAGCTCAAATGACATAATGATCACCAAAAAAATGGCAAAGTGACAAAATCTGTTCCTATCTTCCTCTGTATAAAGTCGTTTGAGCATCAGCTTATATTCTGTTTATTTAATTAGTAAAGGGCCTGACATCCATGATTGGTGCATGTGGAAGTGAAACTCTACCTTTGTGTGCACAGAGGAAGTAATTTACGTGACATTGTCTTAGTGCTGTAACAGAGTTAGTTTTCAAAATCCTTGTGCCATAATTATAGGTTCTTTAATTAGCAAAGAATACTGCAATTAGTGTCTTTGCACATTCCAGACATCATTATTGCTACATTACCCATGCACTTCACTTGCTTCAATGGTTTTGAATTAAGCATAGTTCACATTCAAGGTTCCTCTTTTAACTTTTTAAATTTTCCATTATCCAGATTAATATTATGACCTAGGTGATATCCTTCTCATTATTCCCTCCAGATCACGTTCTGTAGTCTGCTTCTGTAGGTCTTTTCACTTTTTGTTTTGATTAATACATTGCCTTTTTTTAGCATCAAATTTTCAATCTTTTTTTAATCCAAATACATTTATGCCTTGTCCCAACTTAGTTTAAATTTACTATTAAATTGCAGTCATTTATGACTGTTTCTAACTCTGCAGTTTAATTTAAACTTTCAATTATTTTTGTTGAACTTCAGGGATGCTTTTAATTTTTACAAAGGAGAGAAAAACCTCTTCTTAGTACACATGGTAAAGTCTCAGCTCCAGAAGATATATTTAGTGTAATTATTATTGCAAAAATTTAATTCTGTCAAAATTAATCCCAGAATTTTTTTGTGAATAATTTGCAGTGTGATATTTATTTTTGCTGTTCTTCTACCAAAGATAGTGTCTTTATCTTTCAGCAATCTGCTTAACTGTCCAATCCTTATATGCAATTTTTCATAGGCTTTACATTTAAAAGCCATACCATCATGTCTTAATAGTATAAGGATCAGGGCTGCCTTGAGATTAGCTGAGTCCAAAGAAGGCTTGATCCAAAACCGTGAAAGGATCCTTGCAGTTTTCTGTTATGTCAATGACTTGAGAGAGATAAGGATGAACCCAGAATTCAAACCATGTTTTGCCTTGTCTGCTACCACAGGCCTTCAGCTGCCATTTGGAGTCGCACTCACATGACCAAGAAGCATAAAACACACACATTTACATTTAAACTTGTCACTCAAGGGTTTTGTCTTTGAAAAGAGAGATATAGGAATTTTTGGAGTGCTATTATAAGCATCTGGTTTGGGGAAGAAGGGTTTGTACTGTTTCCCT